>NC_142794.1:63708517-63777360 GCF_049724085.1 Artemia sp. Qi Xiang Cuo
CATTCCTCCTATGGTAAATTTTTTGTTGACCAAATTCAGCAGTTGTTTGTGAAACTATTTATTATTCCCCACAATTCATAGAAAAAGCTGTTAAGTTTGGAAAACCTCATGAAACTTTCGTACCTACTTTGGCAGAGCTAATGTTATTTCTATCTGACCATTTTATGCAGCTTGAGGAAGCGACAGCTATTTCTACTGATATAATCCCAAACTGCAAATTAAAGTAAGTGCACAATTTTCTCAGACTTAACAAATAACTAAATATTGATTCAATGTATGGTATCATCTTAAAAAGAACCTATTGTCAAAAATTGTAACTTGGTCGTGGACAATCACCCATGGTGTAGTCCAAATTAAAAAGCCAAAATAAATGCTGCAGTGGATGCCAATGAAACGTTTATTCATCAAAAGAATAATTAACTTTTTCTTCTGTTTTGAATATTTTTTTGTCAGTTGCTTCTGTGTTGTTATAGGAGTGGCTAGGCTAGTTGAGTGTACATTTGTTGCTTTTTTTTCTCTCTCTTCAACACTGGGAATGCCTTGGTGTAACAGAAGGGAAATATTTTGTTTGTTTCTTTTTTTCTTCCTATTGGCCATTGTTGTTTCCAAGATTTACTTCTTTTTTTTGTCGTAGTAGACCAGTTTGGTATTATATATTTTACTTATTCATTTTATAGTAAATTCTGTTTTTTTTTAGTTTAAACATATTGCGTGGCTTTGTTTCTACAACTTACAAGGCATATAGACAGGATCAACGGAGACCACTTTGGTCTTGTGAATACATACAACAAATTTGGAAATCGAAATGGGTTGGATAAATGCATGATGCAAAAACATCTGAAGAAAATTGTTGTCTCCAATTGGTGTGGAACTTACAAAGTATATAAAAAGGCATAAGGTAATATTCTTTTTATTAAAAATATGATAAAATCAAATTGGGTCAGTTTGTGATGCCCTAATTATACCCAATTCTTGTTACAGCATACAAAGTGATATTGAGACTAGAGAAAACAGACATAAGATGACAAATTATTCTAAAGAAAATTTCATTATTTGTGACGCCCAATAACAGGCTAAGATTGTTTTCCTTGGTTTAGTTTAAACTTATAGGGCATTGTAGACTGAATCTCAATAAAGACAAGAATTTTGGAAACATATTTGGTTGCATTGATTCATGATATCCGAACGATACATGATTCCGATTTTTTTTTTTTTTTTTTTTTTTTTTTTTTTTTTTTTTGTGAAGCAAGAAAATATAATTTGTTAGTTTTTAGATTACCTGGGAATATATGTATTTTGAAACTTAATATTTACTAATTTCTGAATATGATAAGTTTTTTTTAATAAAAGGATTGATTAAGTCTATTTAAGGTTTCTGCAGGGTGGGAACTAGCAGACCCATATGCTTGAGCCCCTCAGAAAACCAAAAATTGTGGAGATTTTTAATCTCTATGACTGAAATATTTCCCTCAATCTGCCCCAAACTTTAAAGATTATTTCACAGAAAAAATACATTGCACAAAACTGTGGTTGCAAACATTTTGATTGAATAGGGAAAATTTGACTAAAACTTAAATTACGATCCTAGATTTTGCTTTATAAACATTTTCAGAAAAACTGAAAAAAAACTACAATTATGTCTCCCATTAAACTATAAAAACTGTGAAAGATTTCAATTTTTTCAATTAAAACGAAACATAAAAATAAATAAGTTTTGACACCTAAAATAAACCTAAAATGTTGTTTGTCTCTAATGGGCTTGAAACTCACGGGACATATAGACTTCTTGAAAGGCTAACTGACTATTTTTTTACTAAACATTCCAATTTTTCTTATTAGTTAAATTACAGTTCAACATTTCAGTTACTTTTAATTAGAAAACCGTAAGGAAATTTACAAATATGCTTACCATGAACTCCTAAATAAGACTATGCCAGTTAAAAAATCGACAAACATTTTCAAAACTTTTTCAAATGAAAGTAAAGAGCAGTATTCAAAAAATGAGCAGAAATAAAGTTGTGAAATGAGTCAAACCTAAAACGAACAGAAAATAAATAATCAAGTTCAACTTAAAACAAAGAGAAACTACCACAAATAGAAGTGGGGCAAAACACTCTTATTTTCTTGAAACTTTATGAAGGATTCCTTGCAGATTGACTAAAGGGAAAAAATCTTACCTCTTACTGACTTGAAGCAATTCGGGAACCTAAAATCCATCTCTACTTCCCATCACCTCGTTTGTCTTATTGACCACTTCGGGAAAATCCTTGAAAAGCCTAACTCCTGGCTAAATTTAATTTCCATCGACCTTCAGAAAGTACTCGACCTTGTTAACCACAATATTTTAATTGAGAAACTTGTCAGCGAGTTCAATATTGATCCCTTACTGGTGAAATTGGTTGCCTCCTTCTTAACAAATAGATCGCAAGTTGTCAAATACCAAAATCATTATTCAAATCCTCTCCCTGTCCACAATGGCATTCACCAAGGTACTCTCTTAGGTCCCCTCCTTTTTCAGTCATGATCAACAGCCTCGCAAAGGAATTTCTTAACCGATGGAAAGTTGTTGATGACCTAACGGCTGTTGAAACTTGCTTCAGAAATTTCATAAGCGACCCTATGAGCATCCTCAATGAAATTGGAGATGAAGCCTCGGACTTAGACATGACAGTAAACCCCTCTAAGTCCATGATAATGCTCATTTGTTTCCTCAAATCCTCGCCCTATTTTCTTAATCCTATCCCTCCTGAAATTTTTGTGTCCTCATTTAAACTACTTGGCGTCACAATTTCTTCAAATCTAAAGTGGGATATCCACGTTAAAGACATCATTCATAAAGCTAATGTGTCTATCGCCCTCCTTAAGTTCCTAAATAAATTTAGCGTCCCCCCTTCCCACTCCTTAAGGACTTACACGTCTTTTGTCCGCCCGCATCTAGAATATGCTTGTCTAGTTTGGCAACCTGGTATCTCCCGCGAAGAATCGGAAAAAATTGAATCAATCCAAAAAAGAGCTTTGCGAATAATTTTTAAAGAAGGCAAGGTGCCATACTCTCTGCTTCTAAAAAAAGCTAGTTTGGAAACCCTTGAGCGTAGGAGGGTTTCCTTGTGCCTCCGTTTTGCAAAAAAATGCAATAACAAACCCTTGGACAGCAAGTATTTTCCCCAAACGTCACTTCCCATTCAGATTACTGTCGCCTCGAGCTGTTTCTGAGCCCGTCCTTTTTTTGTCCCCCATTTGTTGCGTAACTTCTAGATACGAAAGAACTTTTGTCCCCTTCATTACAGAAAAAATGAATAAAATATCCCACTAGTATCTCTTTTTTTTCCCTCTTTTTTTTTGTTTATTAGCTGATGATGCTGCCCAGGTTCTTGCACTTATTTTCTTGTCTCCCCCTCTTTTTTTTAGTTCCCTCTGTAATTTTTATATAGTTTATTTTTCGTTTTTTTGGGGGGTTTATTTATTTATTTTTATCCCCTCCCCCTTTCTTGACCAGTTTTATTTTTTAACTCTTTTATTGACCTAGTGTAGTTGAATTACTGACACTTTTTTAGTGTCCCTTTTAATTTATATGTACTTATGTCTCGCTCTTTTTTTTATGTATATTCGCTTATCCACCCCTTTTTATGTCCGTTTTATTTCTTTTTCTGATTTGTATTTGTGTAAGTTTAGTTTGACCAGTTTTTATCTTTTTAACTTTTTAATTGACTTTTTACAGTTTTAATTATTGACTTTTAAATGATTGTTCATTATGATTTTTCTATTTCGTTGTTGTGTTTTAGTGCAACCATTTATATTGTCGACTCCGAAGTCCGAATTCGGCCCTTTGGTGGCTTGTGATAGTGATCTTATTGAAATAAATATCTTATCTTATCTAACACATAAAAAAAAAAAAATGTTGTGATTAAAATATCAAAAATTGCTCAAACTTTCAAGAGTTTTTGTTTTTATATATCATTGCATTGTAAAGAATCTGTCAAGTTTTATTTGTTTTTCCCTAAGTTTTAAATTACATAGGATAAAAAAGATAAGTTTTGACAAAAGAGTAACTTTTAAAAATGGTTAAATAATTGAAAGTCATGAATATATTTAGTGAAAGAGACGTATATATTTTTTTTATCCTTATTCAATAATATGCTTTTCTCCTTTGTATTGTTGATCTCTTGACAAATACAAAACGCTTTATTCAAAATTTGCATTGTTTTCAGTAAAAGCGCAAATTACACTAATTAAACTGAACGTCATGAATGTAATCATTCTAAGATGTTTTTTTTTCTTTTTAGTACTCTTTATTAGTAATATGTTATTCTTTTTCTTGCTTTTTTTTTTTTTTTTTTTTGGCAAATATGCTACAAAACATTCTATTCGAAATTTCGAAATATACGTTGCTTTCAGCAGTGGCGAATCCAGGACTTTTTTTTTAGGGGGAGGGGGGCGCAAAATAAGTTGATCTGATAAACTTGTGTTAGGAGCAAGTTTAATTGACGCAAACTTGCGTTATTCTAGTAAATTACACTACTTAAAACTACGCTAGGGGGGGGGCGCCCCCCCTCGCCCCCGCTGGCTCCGCCACTGTAAACAGAATTTGAACAAACGAGAAAACTTATTAAAGATTCCGCTTATTTAGCCTGGTTCAACTTTATTATCATAGATTTATTTGAGGTTAAGCCAGCTCGAGGGGATGCTAGCTCTTATAGTACAGAAAAAAATAACTAAGCACTGAATTGCATATTATGTAGTATATTTATACACATATGCGTTTTAAAGTAGTGGGAAAAAGAAGTAAAAAACTTTTTTAATGCGGGGGTAGGAATAGATGATATAATGTAGGTTTCAAAAGGCTAAAAAATATACTTAGCAGTATCTAGGCAAATTGTTGTCCCATAACGAAAAGGTACATTTCCAAAGTGAAATGAGGGACTTAATCTTTTTTGGAAAAAGGCTTTTTTCTTCGAAGTTTTGAATCTGACAGATTCTGTAAGAATTATATTGTGTAGTTGGACTCAAGGGCGGATCCAGGATTTTTTTGAGGGGGGGGGGAGTCAAAATAGGTTGATACCAAAAACGTTCATTAAGGACAAGTTAAATTAAAGCAAACTTGACTTAAATAAGTAAATTACACAACTTTAGACTACGTTGGGGGGGGGGGCGCCCCGTCGCCCTCCCCTGGATCCGCCACTGGCTTTCAGTAAAGCATGAATGACACTGGTCTTTTAGAAGGGTTGAGGGGATGGCAGCCTGACTATTGCCTGATGTAGATCGTATTTGTAGACCTTTAACGGTATTGCGATTTTCTTTTGTGATTGTTGTGTTTTGTTGTTTGTTGTAGTAAGTGTTACGATAGATAAAAATATATTGTTTGAAATATAGATGATTTTCCGTTAAGTGCTAATGAGACTGTTAACTATAGAGGGTCTATCGGCTTTTATTTCCAGTAATTTCTTTAAGTCTGATTGGAATATCCATTTTATTTCCTTTCGTTTAAGGTCTCATTTATTCATTCATAATTAATTTCTGTTCGTTTTGAGCTTTAATCATTATATGACTGTATTTCTGTTCAGTTTTGGTTTTATTACTGCTGTGTAATTTTCTGTGAAAAGCATTTTTAAGGTTTAAACGAAATCCACGAAGTGTATTCCTCCGTGTAGCAGCATCCCATCTGTTGCTACAAGAACTGACTATATATATTCAGGAAATTAGAAACACACTAAGCCCTTCCCCAAACCCAGCTCCAAGCATGCCACTTTCTCCTATATCTAGTATAGATATGAAAAGTGTATAACTAGAGCGCTTTCCAAACATGGAAATCTAAATACCTCTTTTCTTAATCACGATGGAAAATAGACGGTTGTAAAGAAGAGAAGTAGGTGTAGAAGAGCCAAGTCTTAAGTTGCTTTTTTGTTATTAAAAAAAAAAAATGTTCGAAAGAATATGAAGATAATTTTAGAAGTAAGATGTAGAAGCTAATTTTCAGAACAGTTGTTAAATGTGACTTTGAAAAATGACTTCCTCAAACTCATGAACAAAATAGGCTAGAGGTTTTCCAAAGGAATTGTCTGAGGTTGGTTTTAGGCACTCTATGATGTACTTCAGAGAAGAAGCTCTAAAATTGTAGTTCCAACATCTGTCTCTCCTTTCTTTGCATAGACTTTTCTAAAAGTTCTCAATTTAAAGGCACAGTAGAGGAAATGTAGTTTTGAATAGAAATGGTTTGATTGTCTGTTCCTTTTTTTCTGCATCTGTAAGTGGAACAATGGAGTGGGGGAACTGGATTTCTGCCATAAACCGTTTCGATATGCTGATGTTTTGCTCTAAAATTCCTAAAATTGAAAAAGATAGGTGTGGATGGGTCATTAATAGAAATATTAGTTGAGTAGTATCTTGATTTTTAGTTGCCAAAGCGTTTTTGCCTATGGATATATTATTTAGTTGAGGTCTTGATTATACACCCTATAAGTTTAGTTGACATGTTGGGGCTAAAAGCAGCCCCTAAACTGGAAGAACAATTTGCAAAGATTAGTGCTTTTACCTGAAGTAGCAAAGATATATTTTTTACACAGAACTCGGATAAAATTAGCCGTCCTTAGAAGGTACTACCTTCAAATAATTGTTGTTAGTAGCAATACTTGCACGCAGAGGGATGGTCATCTCGATCAAGACATTGATTCGAATACTGCCTCCAGGAATAAGAAAGCCTGCAGAAGAAAGCGACGGCCCAAAAATGCAGTCATTTCATATCCCCCCCAGTCGTTTCATAACCTGTGTACATGTATAGTAGTGCAGTTTGACCTATATGGCTATTAGTAATACCATGATGAATTGCACCAGCAAAACTTAGGTCTTGCTAATTATTAATCTAGATAATCTAAAAATAAAAGAATCTTACATTTTATTGTAGTGGGTAGTCAATTTACCTCTGACGCATAGTACCCCACTCAATTTCCACTTAGCTTTGCACTTTGTTCCTCTTAGGATCAATTCCGAATAATTGACGCTAAACGAAAGACTATGAAGAAGGATAGAAGAGTCAGCGGCATTTCTGCAATGTTACAATCATAAATTCTGGAAAGATTCTCATGGAAAGAAATGACAAAGATGCAGGTACATTTTCCATTTTTAATTTGCTTACTACTCTCCTAACCCAAAATATTAGATCTCAAAAAGCTTTCTGTTTAGCTCATTTTTTAACAGGCATTTCAGTTTAGTCATGTACCCCGCTCGTTTTTGACAATTTTTGTCTACTTGTGTTTAGATTATCCCAACGTAATATTGAAGAGCAAATTGTTATGACTCGAAAACCAATTTTCAGGCCCGAAGGAAAAGCCAACGAAAAAATTTGCGCTTTTGAACTCCAAAACTTTTTTTTTATCCTGCCAAAACTTTTTTTTGATGTTAAAGCAAATATGAGAAACAGATTCACTTAGAAAATTCTTTAATATTAATAAATTAATACAGATGTGTCACTAGGGTATTAGTTTAAAATTTAAAGATGTGCTTATACTTATAAACAATTTGATTGGTTGAAGTGGGTGAATAAACTTGGTGATGAATGCGAATAAATAGGTTGCCCCAATATTTGGGATCCGGGTTGCAGCGGTAGCTAGCAACCTAGTAAGAGACGATCACGTCCAATGTTAAGAAATATAAAAACCCATAGTTCCTAACAAAGGAGTCAGATCAAAACAAAAAGTACACCATTAGAACCGCCTTGTCCGAAACCCCTGTATAGGAAACTTTCTGTCCCTTGACTTGAACAGCAAGGGAAATATATTGGCTTGAAAATCAAGAAAATTGACTTTAACCACGTTTTTCGCCCCAAACGGGATATTTTTTTCTTTTTTTTTTTTTTTTTTTTCTTTTCCACAGATAGCTTGGCACTGGAACATCGTAGAGGGTTGTTCAATAGCTCATTTTAAAGTAAATTAATTGGGTTAAAAACCTTTTGTAACTAAAATAAATTATTTCTAAAAGAGAATAAATTTTTCCACCAAAAACTGCATTTTCGATGTCTTTTCACACTCCAGTCTTTCAAACATAATCGTATACCAGCGGTAAGATTTGAACCCACGCCTCCGAAGAGACTGGTGGCTAACACCAGTGCCTTGGACCACTCGGCCAGGCTGCCTCTCATAAATAAATATATATGTGAATTTGGGTTGCAGCAGTAGCTAGCAACCTAGTAAGAGATGATCAGTCCAATGCTAAGAAATATTTTACAATAAGGAACGAACTTTAACCCATAGTAACTTAAGTATTAAATCAAACGGTTCGTTGTCATAGTAAAGAGCTGTGTAATGGCTCATTTTAAAGGAAACTGCTGTATATAGAAACCTTTTGTAACTATTATAACTATAATAGATTAGATACTCAACTTAATTATAGTTAATGATATAGTAATGATAGGGTTTTATTGATAGCTGAACTACAAATTAAAAGAAAAAGACACCGGCTGGATTTGTTACATTAAAAGACGATCACTGAAATAACAAACCATTCCATACATTGGACTCAGTTAGCTACTTGATTGTTTGAGTTTCGTCTCTTACTATTTAAAAGAAGAAAAAGCCGTAGGCTTTTTCCTGTTTGTATTTATAGTTAAAAAACGAACTCAGGTCCAAAGAAACTGAACACTGTGGTTCATTCATATTATTTTCATTACTTTATCTAGAATTAATATAAGGGACATGCCTGTATCTAATCTATTATTGTCCAAATGTCCATGTATTTATTCTTTTGCTTCCAGGACTGTGTCACAGTAGCACAGAAAGTCACAGGCAGCATTTCGCTGATTTTGTTATATTCCACAATTGTTCTAACTCCGAAGGGATAACACAGTGCAGGGATAAATGGGAATTTCCTGTGATATTCTTATAGAGGACCTTGACCCTGTCAGCAGTTGAAAAAATATGACCTAGAAATAGGTGTTTTAGAGTTTTGAACCCTACCCTCTCCCTATTTTCCTATATGTACGGTTATTTTTCAAAACATTTGTTTTAGTATAGCTTTCCAGTTCCGTGCAAATGTATGTGTAACAGTCAAAATTTTTAACAGAATAAACCAGAATTAACTAATTATTTTTCATGTTCAGTCTGTTTAATAATGTTTCATTCCTAATTTTTATTACTGCTTTCAAGATAATCACTTTAATTGCAGACATATTGTGCTTAAGGCATTGAGTTAAACGGGGGTTTAGTACAGCAGGAGCTCAGGTAAATGGAATTCAATTGCATGGGAGTTCAGTTGAACTAGGGGCTGGTTAAATGGGGTTGAGTTTCACGGAGGTCCAGTTAAACTGGTGCTCAGTTGCACGACGGTTCGTTTGAATGGGGTTTAGTTGCGCGTGGATTCCATTCTTCGAGGGTTAAGTTAAATGGGGTTAAGTTGCACGGGGGTTCAGTTGAACAAGGATTCGGTTAAATGGGGTTGAGTTTTAGATGGGTTGAGTTACACTTTGATTCATTTAAACGGGGTTAAATTGTACCTTGGTTCAGCTGCGCGATTGTTCAGTTACAGGAGGGTTCAGTTAAACCCAAACCGCTTGAAACTTGAAAGTCTTATTGAGAATGTTAAACAGTGAAATATGATATATAAATTTCTATAAAAGGACCACTTTATCTCTTGTTGCGCTGGTCGATCAGCCTCGTGATCCTTCACAGTTGAAACTGAGTAATTTTGAGCTGAGAATGAACTTTATCTAGGGATCGTGAAAAAGATCGAATCATTTCCTCTTTCTTCCTTGTTTTTTTTGCCCCTTGTGTGAATGGAGACTATATAGTTGCTAATTACCTTTCAAATCGACTTGCCTTTTTTTCAGCTGGTGCTCCGAAAACTTTACTGGCACCACTTTGAAAGATCCATAATAGGGCAGATTCAGAGCCTTATGAATGTCTCATTAATGAGATATGAATTTCTCAAGTCTATTCAGTCTGTTAGGAAAGGTATGATGTAGCGTTGACGGCTGTTCTCTATAAGCACATAAATGCATCTCCTTCTCTAGAGCTTTTTCGTATTTTACCTTCCTTTGCCCAACCAAAGAGACAGATACCAAGGCACACAGCTCGGTCTTATCATCTTAAGGTTGATACGCCAAGAACAGAGTACTTGAAGAACTGAAGAATCCGACATAACTAACATAACTAACACACCGTTCTTCTATAGTTGTGTTTCCTTTAACAAGTTGTTGCTTGAAAGAACCATTTTTTTTTTTTTATTATTTTAATTTCAGATACTATCAGTGGTGATGATGCTGACAACCTCCAAAGTACGTCAAACAGCAGAGATGTAAGTCTTTTTCTGATTATGGTTGTGGCAGTAGCTGAAGCCTAGTAAAGAGCGAGCCACAGCCGATAGTAGTCAAAAGTTGAAAAACGCATTTTGAAAAAAAAAACTACCTAATTAGAAAATTGCCATCTGACACTGTTTAAGGAATGGTAACTATTATTTCGGTTAATCTTAAAAGTAAAAATTTATTGCCAAAACAGATTTATGGGGATTTCAAAAATGAGCCAGAAACCCCTTGTAAATGGTGTCAAATCGAATTAAAAAGTGCACAATGGGAATTCGCATGGTCGAAAATATTGCATAGAGTAATTAAAGTCCTCCAACTTGAACAACAAGGAAAATCACTTTTTTTGCATTGGTAGCGGACGGTTTCTGCTACCAATTTTTTTTTTCAGAGCTAGCGAGCTATCGGAACATCATAAAACGATGTTTAATGGCTCATTTAAAAGCTATTTCTCATATCTAAGGGCTTTTAATAAATTTCACCATCTGCAAGGGCCATATGATACTATTAATAGCACTTTTTGTGTCATTTCTCAAAGGGATGGGACTATCAGCCTACCAGAACATTATAGACAGCCCTTTAATAGCTATTGCCCATACCTACGCGCTTTCTATAAATTACACCGCCTGTAAGTGGCAAATGGCACATCTAATGCCATGTATCAGGTGGAAAAGCTGAGGCTAGTGGGCTACCAGAACTTCTTAGAGAGATGTTTAATATAACTTCTACTCCTAACAACTCCTAACAAGTCACATACCAAGGTATGTGAAACTGTCAACTTGATCGATCTTTCCGTTACTCAACGTCACCTTTTCATCTTCACCTATTCCTAGCCTTAGCGACTTAGTCCTCTCAACATTAATTTTCAAACCTATTTTAGCACCCTTAACTCTTAAAGGTCTAAAAGGTCATTCATTTTACCTACACTTTCATCTAAAATGCTTAAATCATTAGCATAATCTAAGTCCAAGAGAATTTTACTTCCCCATATGATTCCGTGTTCGCCCATTGCCTTTCCTCTGCTCCTAGACTAAGTTCATCAAAATGATTCATATAAATGGGGGTAGAACACAACCTTGCCTAACTCCTCATTCAATATGAAACCAGCTACTAACCTCATTTCCTACCTTTACCGCTGCAGTGTTATTCTCGTACATATCACTGATCACTTTAATGTATTTGTCTGGTATACCATACAAGAATAAGACCTTCACTAAGGCTCTTCTATCACCTGAATCGAACGCTTGCTCATAATCAATAAAATTGAGGACTAACGGTGTTTAATGACTCAGGCACTTCTCAATTATTAACCTAAGAGTGAAAATTTGGTTGACACATCCTCTACTGTTCCTAAAACCGCACTGTTCTTCTATTAAAAATCGGCCTACAGCATCTCGAAGTCTAAAAAGTATCATAATACTAAGTAATCTGCTACTTACAGAAACCAGATTAATGTCTTTATGAGTACCACACTCACTCTTATTACCTTTCTAATATTGGGGTCTAATTAGGGCTCTCCTAAGATCGCTAGGTACTTCCCCTTTTTCATAAATCATATTCCTAATCTTTAGTAACTTATCTCTAACTTCATAGCCACCATATGTAAGAAACTCATTTACCACACTATCAGCACCTGGGTCCTTGTTATTTTTTAATCCTTTTAGTACTGTCGCTAATTCTTCCTCACAAAATAAATCTTTTTTCACATCCAAGGTGGTACAAACGTTTTCATTTTCCTCTAGATCTTTTCCTGTAACTACTCCAGTTTAGCACATTCTCAAAATGTTCTGCCCATTTCTCTCTAAATCTTTCCTTATCACTAATTGTGTCCCCATTACTATCTTTAACTGGGACAAGTCTAGATTGATTATTCCTTCTCAATTTATTCACATATCAGTACAATATTTTACCATTATGCCATCTAGCTACTTTTTTCAGATCCTCGGCAGTTTTATCGAGGGTGTGAACTTCACATCTCCTTAGTTCATATTTTAAAGTTGTCTTCAATTTTTTTTACATTCCACTTATTTTCAAATGATCTGTCACTCTAGATAATTCTTTTAAAAGCCCCTTCTCTTCTCTATTAATCATAAAGCCTTTTCACTAATATTACTAACTGCGTTCTTAACTTTCTTCCCTAAGACACCATCAGCAACTTCACAAATTATTTTTCTAGAATTATTCCATCCATCGTCTACAATGTCAAATTTTAAACTCTGTATTCAACTGTTCCTGGAAAGTTTCTCTCAGATTTTCATCCTGGTGTCTACCAGCGTCATGACTTCCCGGAAGGTAGTTATCCATCCAAAATTTCTGCTTTAAATTAACCCTAGACACTACTAGAAGATGATCTTTACTCTTAACATCAATAACAGTACTCCTATATACCCTTGTATCTTGTATTGATCCTGCCAGTCTTGCTGTCTTACCATGATGTGAATACCATGTCAAATTATTGGCCATTTTATGATAAAATTCTTTATTGGTTATAACTAGATCGCCACAAAATTGCAGCAATTTTTTTGCCATTATTATTTTCTTTTCCTACACCAAGTTTACCTAGGCTAGGATGCCAGCTATGACTGATACCCTGCACTGTTTAGTCACAAAATGAGCGATTAGTATTATATTATTAATGTCTTCCCAGCTTAAACAGGACTTTGCAGCTTCCTTATTCATCATGAGCCCTAATCTTTGTCTATGCACCCCATCCTTCGTTCCTGAGTAAATAAATTCTGTATCACCTAATTTCACGCTTCCTACCCCTGGGATATAAGTTTCTGAAATTCCTAATAAGTCTAGTTAGAGGCGTGTGAATTCGTCAGTGAAAATGATAGTACGATATTTATTTTTTAACGTCGTAATATTCCCAGTTGTAATTTCGTATTCTTTCAGTTATTGAAATGAAAAGCAATGGTCCTGGAAACCAGTGCAGAATGGGGACCAACACTTCTTTTCTGGTTTATACCGAAGTGCTTTAGCTGGCTTAGAACCAATCAGCGAGAAATCCCTGGGACTTTCATGAATTGAGGTTTTGTACAATCCTTGGCCCATCTTGGTCACAACCTGGTTTCCTGTACTTGGCGATGCTCTTCTATCAACAAGATTCGAAATCCTGCACAGACAATTTCAAGCCTATTACCTCCGACTTATTATATATTCCTGCCTACAAATATTTTGCTACTACGGAGAGGCAGCCCATTGTAGGTAAATTAGCTAGGAATAGGTTTTTGAACCTGAAAACTCCGCCAAAACAGGCAAAGCCCTGAATAATTAACCATTAATCAAAATACCGCGCGAATACTGTTTCGTTTGCTAGACTATAATTTCCTTGAGGGGCGCCACTCCTCAAGTGGGAATAGATTTGATCGCAAGGTCCCAAGTTTTGTGGGTACTCTGACAGGGTCGAGGCAGCCCTTTGCAGAGGCTATTGTCCATAGATCTTGATCTTACGCCCTGCCAAATATTTCCTCCTATAGAGGATCCTCCCACGATGGTGTCCACGATGCTGAATTACATTTGAGGAGCCTTCTTCCTCCTCCACCTGTATTTATGGTCGCCGGGTGAGGGTGCCCCAGTTTCTATTATGGACCCCAGGGACAAGGTCCTCCTTAGTCCGCACCTCCTATGGAGGTAACCTACAAATCTGTTGGGTGTTTCCCTACCCACCACCTGGGAAAGTGCTGAGTAGCCGGGGGGAGGCCCATACTGAGCAGTAGACTCAGCAGTAGTACTGCTGAGTATTAGATGTTTAATGGCTCATTTGAAAGTTATTGTTCATATCTACGTGATTTTGATCAATTCTAGCATCCATAAATATGAGAAGACGTTAACTCGCTTGGTAACCATAGCTTCCCAGATGCAAAAGATAAATATAAGTCAGGCAACTATAGATATAACTCTTCCTAACGAAGAAATTACATTCCATGAAGCCTACGTGTCAGGGTAATCTGCATAGTGGCGTGGTATCCCGGCAAGCACTAAAAATGGCACTTTTGGTGACACTTCTGAAGTGTCACCAAACTGACACTTCTGAACTGGTGGCACTTATGAAGTGGAAAAGCTTTGAAGTGTAAACCAGCACCGTTGTAATAATTATGGTCCGAAACCCTTAACTGGAGGTTTACGAGAACTCTTCCCGTGTACTCCCTCTGCCAGTCCAATTAGTAAGTTTCATAAATTGTCTGTTCACCAGCAGGCTACTACAACATTAGCAGGCTACCACACCATCATAGAAAGATGTTTAATAGCTCATTTAAAAGCAATTGCTCATGTCTACGGGGTTTTTACAAATACTACCATCTGTTAAATTTTATATATTTCAATGTTAACTAGTTCCTTGGAAGAATTCGCTATGAACTCTTTGTCTTTAACACGGTCAGTCGACGTCGAGGCTCGCCAAATGATTTTTAAGATATCAAATGGTCTTAAGAGGAAGAAACTCATAGAATAATAAATAATTGGATTACAAATTTTCCTATGACTATACCATGACGTATCCCCTTCTCCTCCTCCTGTTGGCAAAAGTCCAGCTTCACCAAACATAGTTTAATGCTCTCACTCTTTATAATAGAAACTTTAATTAACTCAATGTTTTATAATAGCCAAATACACGTGTATTTGCTGAATAAGGTCCAATAACTAAGCTTTTGGTGATTAAATAACCCTCCACAGTCCTGGGGAAAAGGGCTCTAAGTTACGCAATTGTGGTCCTAAAAATTCAATAGATTAAATATGATTAAAATATCTCGTAGTTCAGTTATTAGAGCGTTAGACTTTAAATTAAAGTGTCAAGGGTTCAAGGCCTAATCGGGCATTTTTTTTTTAATCGTAGTTTTGTGCCTTTTATGTGATTATGCGGAGAACCTGTTTTTGTTAAGGCTGACAACGGTAATTCTTAACCAATACTGTTTTCCTACTATGCCAAAAATTATGATTAATCGCCAAAATTTGATCGATTTTGAGCTAGATTTTTTTTTTGATAATTCACTATTTTTGTAAATGTCACGCACTTATTTTGTAAACTTGTCAAGCATTTTCATTCAAAAGTGAATAGAGGTCATCCAGTTTCATGGTTTGCAACTGCACTCGTAGTAGATCACTAAATCCATGCCCCAACACCTTGCTACTTTGGTGTTGGAGAAGTGTAGAGATTTGGTCCACCTTCCAAATCGTGTGCACCATTTTGTGTAGTGCGAATTTCTCGGCATTATTTGAGAAACGATCAAAAATTAAATTAAAAAAAAAATGTTTTTTCAACTAAAAGTTAGGAGCGACAATCAAACTGAAAACGAGCAGAACTTCATTCCGAATATGATCCCCCCCCCCCCGTAAAAAGATAAAAACATCTTTGTAGTTTTGCTTCTACATTAATGATAAATTAAAACGGGCAAAGATTAATTTAAAAAAAAGGTTATCTGAGGGAAGTAAAGAGCGAAGTTGAAACTTTAAGTGACCTAAAATTACTGTTCACATTTTTTGTAACGTATATTAATAAAAAAATAAACCAACTAATTATATTTCCTTACGTTTGTAGGATTGTAGAAAATTAGTGCTTTATTGAAAACATTAAATAGTATAGGATATTTCGTGCAGTAAATGCAGATCGATTCAGGACACTTTTTACAGTATAAAAAGAATATATCTTAGGATTCTTGCTTAATTTTCTATTCATATCAGTTCTGCACATTGGCTCAGTTCAGTGAATAACCCTCGTTCTGGTTCTGAAAAGGACATCTCATGATTAGTTTGTAGACATGTCCGAAGTTTCCTCTTAATAATATTAGGTCTATAGACTAGCTTTAGAATTTGTATCATAGCATGAAATTCTCCGATATATATAGAGAGAAATAACCGGAGTTCCAGAGTTCATATTGTGGCTTATTTGATTTTCATTTCCAGTAATACTAAAGAGTATTTCTTACAATTTAAAATTGTATATTACTCACTATTGGTATTATAGCTGGTTAGACCAACATGTGATAAATCAGTCCATTATTTCTCTATGCTGTTCAATGACTTTGTGGTTATTAAAAAAAAATATTATATATGCTTATATTTTTAATATATGCTTATGTTTTTAAGAAACATAAGTTGAAAGTTACTTTCATGTTGAAAGTTACTTATATCACAGCTGGTTTAAGAATATGAAAAGCTTTAAGCTACATACTCACTTTGGATCCTAATTCAATATTCTTGTTCTTATACTTGGCTTTTGTATTTTTAGTAAAGCCCTAGTTTTCTATAATCCTGCAAACATAGGGAAATATAATTAGTTAGTATATTTGTAATAGTTTTATTGACATGTGATTGATAGACTGCGAAGCAATAATTTTGTTGGTTTTAATTTTCGTCTTCGCTCTTTGCTTCCCTCAGAAAAACTTTTTTTTTAAAATTAATTTAATGTAAAGGCTTTCCCAAAGGTGGCTTTACTTGGAGTGAACAACCATGACTTTTATATCTTCGGATGACATTTCCGTGTTGAATGGCACATAGCCAGGATTGCTACTCCTCTTTTTGAAATTAACTAGCGTACCCGTAAAAAAGTACTATAAGATGGAAAAATAGCACAGTCTTCAATAACTTCCCGTTTGTGTTACACAAAATACTCATTGGGGTACCAAAATAGAGGGAAGCAATGGAAAGTTTTGTATAATAGTTGCCCTTTTTTCGTAACATACTAATTGCAACGGATATCTTCCATGCAACCCTGTACATAGCTGAAAAAATGCGCGAAAATTGTCCTTTTATAAGATTTACAAACTTTAATGAAAATTAGTAAAAACGCTACTTTCTTTAAGTGAAATCATAATTCTGTATTTTCGAAAAATATACTAAAAGAAGTACAAGTATACTATCTATGGTAACCCAATACGTTGGTAATTCTACTTTTATGTCCTCGTCAGAGCTTTCACTCCCCCTAGGCCTTCATATCAATGGCATAATTTCGCCGAAATCCTGGGGGGGGGGGCAAAGTTGTAGCCAATTTTCCTAAATCAAGTGAAAATGACAGTTAAAAACATATATTACCATAAAGGCAAAGATATACTAAATAACACTGACCTGTTTCTCTGGATACTTGAATTATGCAGGCTTATTTTATTTTTGACATGATTTTTTGCAGAAACTAAATTTTAGCTTGTGGGGGAGGGAGCAAACTGAAGTCTAAGAAGGGCAAAATTGGGTCTGGAGGAGGCAATAGTAACTTCAAAAGGGACTCATTCGATTGGAAATCGAGAGTTCTAGTGTCCTTTTTAAGATTCAAAAGTGATAGGAGGGCAAATAGCCCCCCCACGCCCTTTTCCCCCAAATAAATTGGATAAAAATTTTGAGATAGCCTTTTTGTTAAAAATACTTCAATGATCACAAACAAAAGCTCCGGTGTTGGCACAAACACCAAGGGCCCGGGGGCAGGCGTTGTAAGTTATGCCCTGGGGGCACATATGGTTCTTATGGAAGGAATGCTCGTATAAACTTCAGAGAGGGCTCATTTGCTCTAAAATTTAAATTTCTAGGTCACTTTTTGAGAGTCAAAAGATGTCGGAGGGTAACCAGCCCCCCCCATGCCCTTTTTTCCTAAATGTATCCAATAAATATTTTGAGATAGCTATTTGTTAAAGATAGTTCAAAGATTATGCAACAAAAACTCCGGTGTCAACACAGCTCCCAAGGGCCCGGGGGCAACCGTTGTAAATTATGCTGTAGGGGCATATATGACTCTTGCGGAGAGAAAGTTTACGGAAACTTCTGAGAGGGGGCATTTGATTCAAAACTGAAAGGTCTAGTTAACTTTTTAGGAGTAAACAGTTTTTGGAGGGCACCTACCCCCCCCCCCCCCCGCGCCTTTTTTACTCAAACCCATCTGATTAGAACTTTGAGATAGCCATTTTTTTAATAATAGTTAAAAGATCCTATAACGAAAACTTCGGGATTAACACAGCCCCACGGGGCCCGTGGGCAAGCGTTGTAAGTTATGCCCTGGGGAAATATATGTTTCTTATGGAAGGGATTCTCGTAAAAACTTCAGAGAGGGATCATTTGATTGAAATTGAAAGTTCTAGTTCAGGTTTTGAGAGTCAAAAGAGATTGGAGGGCAACTAGCCCCGCCCCCCCCACGCCCCCTTTTCCCCATATGCATCCGATAAAAATTTTGAGATAGCCATTTTGTTAAAAATTTTTCAAAAGTCAGATAACAAAAACTCAGGTGTCGACACAACCCCCCAGGGCGCGGGGGCAGGCGTTGTAGGTTATGCCCTGGGGCACATATGGTTCTTATGAAAAGGATACTCGTATAAAATTCAGAGAGGGCTCATTGGATTGGAAATTGAAAGTTCAAGTTCACTTTTTAAGAGTCAAAAGAGATCTGAGGGAACTAGCCCCCCCCACGCCTTCTTTTTCCAAACTCATTTGATAAAATTTTGAGATAGACATTTTGTTAAAAATGGTTCAAAGGTCGATAAGAAAAATACCGGTGTCAATACTATCCCCCAGGGCCCGGGGGAAGGCGTTCTAAGCTATGCCCTGATGGCATGCATGGTACTTATGAAAGGGATTTTCGTATAAACTTCATAGAGGGCTCATTTGACTCGAAATTGAAAGTTCTAGTTCACTTTTTAAGGGTCAAGAGATTGAAGGACAATTAGCACCCTCCCCTCCCCCCTGACGCCCTTTTTTCCCAAAACCATCAAAAGATCATGAATATAAGTGCTGATGCTTAGCTTTTACTAAAACTGTCAGCAATGAGCTTTTGTAGACGACAGTAGCATAGCGTAAACAAGCTTTTGGGTGGGCGATGGTGAATGTTGTATACACTCGTTTTTTTAACCAGATTCATCAGTACTGCTACAGTACATATCCCCCCATCATTTCCTCCAAATTCGACGCCCAGCACAGGATGCTTAATTTCATAATTGAACCAAGCTCTATTCTAATAGCCTCGGGTGTCGCGCTATTCTTTTGCTCGTAATTTTGAACGGATTTTGACTATGTAAGAATTAATTTGTTGTACTAAACTTTTAAAATACATGATTTATTGAAATATTATTTATGATTTATATTAAATTGATTTACTTGGGGGCTCGCATATTTGTATTAATAAATAGAATTGATATCAGTGGGCATCATAAAGCCGAAACAATTATCATAGGCAACGCAATAGAGATGTCTAAGTAAAGACATAGGATAAGCCAAAGAGATTGCGTAAGATTATATTCGCCAACATTTAAATAGCGACCGTATTTCAAATTTGAAAATATTCGAAAAACAAAGTTAGAATTATTAACTTATCCGTTGGGCATTGTTTGACAAAGAATATCCAGAAAATTTGACCAAATCTTGGTATCATAGCGGCAGAAACCTTAGATTAATTAAAATTGCCTATGATGTCAATTGGAAGAAAAAATTGACTCTTAGTGTTTGAAAATTACCTTCCCCTTTGTAACTTTATTTAAAAAATACGAATTTTATAAAAATTATACAAAAGTTTTTCTTGTGTAAAGCAGGGTATGGAGGGTATACATTTCTGGAGGGGGTTACACTGAATATCGTTTTTATGTCTATAATTCCCTTCACAAGCAAAGTTCGGTCTTCTAGTGCTGCATGATAAAACTGATAACAGTAGAAAAAAAGAAAGGGTTGGTGCTTCATATACGTGCGCACAAAATTCTAAATTGAGAGAAAAATATACGTATTTTGACTAAATTCACTTTATTCTATTCTCAGCAGACATTTGGCACAGGATACTGATGCAGAGATAAATGTCCTACAATTGGCCCTGGGGTTGTGTGAAATGCGACTTATTTCAGTCATAATTCTTAGCGCATTTATGTCAAATCTTTTTTGGAGCTGGTTAAAAGAAATATTTAGAAAAGTGAAAATAGCAATAAGTCAACATGATATTATACATAGAGGCAGTTCTACATTTATGGGTTAGTATTTGCATCTGAAACGTAAGGAATAGGACGTTATCAGCGCTTATTAGGAATTTCAGTGACAAATAAGAGATTCAGAGTTTCAGTTAAATACTGGAAATAAAAACAAAAACAATTAAATGATTCCTGGAGTGGATCCCCCTTTACCAAATTCCATGACCAACGTACAACCGTTTGGACTTATTTAGTTGTAGTACGAATGTCATTTTAAAAACCACCAAGTCTTTTTTTTTCAATGATTTCTTTTTCATTGAGGAAATTATATTCACTGAATATCTACCTTCTTATTCTTCAATGATTCCATTTCTGTCCTATTTGCAGATGGTGAGGGTGTATTCATTTCCAATACTGAAATTTTAAAACAAGAGAATCAAGTCTCACTGATAGATTTTAGGAAGTAAAAACACCTTAAATATCAGGGGGAAAATTTACCTGAGCAAATGTGGCAAAACAGGAAGCAGAAAATATTTTCAATTTTGCTATTAACTAGGCTCACTATTTTACTTGATGATAAAGTTTCAAAGGGAGTATATTTGGAAAAAATACTAATATGGAACATATTATGAAGTGTAATGGACCCTATTTTTTTCGTTTTCCTTATGTAAAAAAAAGTATCTGCTCAAAGGAAAGAGCAAATTTGACACTTAAAACGAGCAACAGCTTTGAAGCTACTTAATAGATTATTGTTTTGTCCAATTTTTTTTGTGTGGGGGGGGAATTGCCCCCCCCCCCCCAACGACGCCGCTGGTAACAAGTTTAGTTTTCTAAAATGATAACTAAGAATATGATCTAATGAATTTAAGATTTGATATTGCTCTTTAATTTCTACTGAATGTATAAATTTGAAAAACCTATGGATTTGAATCAACACTCGCCCTCGTAACAATCTCATAAGGTTTCATCCCTATAAGTACATTCGAATTGGAGATATCTATCACGTAAATTTCTTCATGGATGCATCCTTGCTTTATTCATGGTAATCTGAATTTGGAAATTTTTTGTCAATATTTTCTAACCTGTATATTGAACTATCTTATTGTACCATTAAAAATGTTCAATTTATAACATTTTTTGAGATATTGAAATTCATGTTTTAATTTTTTATATTTCTCTTGAGTTTCCAGTGAATGTTAAACCCTATAAAATCTATGTATTTAATTCAACATTCCTTTAACAATGTCAGAAAGTTTCATCTCGATAAATACATTCAAACTGGAGATATCAATTACGTAACGTTCTTAATGGATATATCCGTCCTTGACTCATTATAACCTAAATTTTGAAGTTTTTCATCAGAATGTGCTAACCTGTATATTGGCCTTTCTTATTGTACCATAAAAATGTTCAGTTTATAACATCTTTGAAATACTAAAATGCATATTTTAAATTTTGATATTGCTTTTAACTTTCAAGTGAATGTTCAAAGACGAAAAAAATATATGGATATAATTCGAAATTCACCCTGTTAACAATCTCAGAAAGTTTCATCTCGTTAAGTACATTCAAATCAGAGGTATCAATTACGTGATTGCAGGTTGGAGTTATTTTTTTTTGTCCTCAAGTCCTGAAGTAAAAAGAAAAAAAGGTCATAAAATTTACAGTTTTATGTACAAATTGGAATGTTTCAATTCTAAAAACTATATTTTTAAAATGCAATTACTTTGGGGAGGGGGGAGGGAGGAATTTGGAGGGGAAAATTTTCAGGATCGAAAACCAATGAGATTTGTCGAAAGAAACTAGCTTTTGAAACCCATTGAAGCCTTTATTTATGCACTCTTTAGTTTTAAACATCGCTCTTTACTTTCCCCTAATGTTCCAAATTCAAAATAGTCTATGGATTTAATTCAAAATTCACCCTCTTAATAATCTCGGAAAGTTTCGTTTCGTTAACCCAAATCGATGCTTGGATATTAGCTATTGACTTTTCATATCATCTATGACCCTTGACCTGGGGGATAAAAAGGTTAAAATTTTTGTCATGATAATTAATGAATATATGGGTTAAGTAACAGTTTATTGATTTTTTCTTCAGAATGGGCTTGGAAAGATGCCAAGGAGTCAGCACTTTCTTCCTTCTACATGAGGTCTCTGATAGATTTCTGAAAACTTATCCAAATAAAACCAATTGATAAAACAAACTTGCTACGTCATTTGACAGTCTGGAAATCTCTGGTAAGTGGTTGACTTGTCGTATCCATTTTTCGATATACTACTATCTACCCTAATTTTTTTCATAAGAAGTTTTGATGAAAAAGTAATATTCGTTATGGTTCTAAAATTTTATTCCTTTTCGTAAGTTAAAAAAAGAATAGTGGTTTCTATTTTTTGAAAGTCAGAGCAGACTTTGGCACTAAATGTCAGATACTCTTGCTACTTTCGAAAGATTCTTGGGTCTATGATTATCTTTACATGCTTGTGGGCATATGGTTGTCGAATGATACTCTTAGCGATAACCATATATAGGTTGTGTTCGAGGGCCCATACTTTTCGTGCAATAGCAACTGATGCTGCATTGGCAGAGCCGAAATTGACAAGGTTCTTTGAAAAATTCAGGCATGAGATTTTTGGAGATTCCGATAATTTTCTAAAGCTTTGCTGCTGTCATTACTCCAGGGCTTACCGTTGTACGGAAAGTAATGCCCGGGCGCCATTATAGTCAACCTTGGGGACAAAATAAAAATTATGTAAGAATACACCACCAATTATATACCCTGTTTGTAACTTGTTGAGTTGAAGAATGGCCATATTCAAGCGTGCTCTTTTCCGTTCAACCAATCCGACTGATTTTTTTTGAAATTAGAAACGATTCTCAGTTGTCAATGGATGGAGATGCAATAACTCAGAAACGGCCTAGATTATTAAGCTGAAACTTTCAGGAAATATTGGCTGGGATGTTGAACTAAATCAAAAGAAATTATATATATTCTTGTTGTCAAAATTGTATGTTTGCAACATCTTAGGAATAGTTACAAGTACTGAGATGAAACTCTTTGAGAATGTTGAGGGGAATGTTGAGCTAGATCAAAGTACGACTATTAGTATCTCGGTTCTGAAAAGGGCGTATCAGCGGTATCTCAGGATTTCCTGATGGTGTTTAATTGGATCCTTCAGGGGATGCTGAACTAAATCAAAAGATACTATGTAAATCCAGCTTGTTCAAATGGTGTTTTCAATATCTCAGAAACGGTTGATTGTATTAACCTGAAACTTTCAGAGAATTCTGAGGAGGATGTTGTACTTAAAAGTCCCTATGTGCACCCCGGTTATCAAATGTCGCACCTGCGATATCTCATAAACGGCTAATGACATTTAGTTGAAACATACGGAATGTTGAGTTCAGCTTCGTGATTAGTCATCAGCTTCCCTCTTTGTTTAATTTCTGTCCTTCCTCTAACTCTATTATACCGAATAAAATTTTTAGATATATGTTTTATTCAAAAAGCTTGAAATGTCTAGTAAGTTTGCCTTTGGGTTTAATAACACTCCCACAGCCCCAATGTTGAACTTTGTCTTCCCTGCTATGATAAATCATACCCAGAAACATGAAAAACGAACAAAATAAAATAAGCATGTAAAGATGAACTCTATAAGACATTCTACACCTCATATTCTGCCTAAATTTTGGAATATACGTCGAGTATTCGTATATATTCTATACGAATATGTACGTAAAATATATATTTTGAATATACCTGGAGAATTTTCCCCACCCGAACAAGCCTATAACTATAAGTTCAGCAAGATTTCTTCTGAAATTGGAAGAAGAAAAAGATTGTGCCACCTTCATTAAAAATTCAAGTTACATTTAGGCAATATTAAAAAAGAAAAGTTTACAACTCAAGACTTTGAATGAATGAGCCCTGTTATTTAACCCTCTGAGACAAGTCTAGCCTATGAACCAGAAAGAAAATATTTATGAACTGGAAATAATTATTTTTTTCTTTGTAAATATCGTTTGTTTTAATTGTATTACTTTAGTTTATCTACTGATGACGATTAACGTTGTATGAGACCAAAATATATAGAGCTTTTTTTATCTGTTTTCACTGTATAATAAAATGACTTAATCCTATTTGAACTTTTATTTGTTCGCCGTAGGAAGGCAGTGTGGTCTTCGAAAAAACACCTTCATCTGTTTAAGTATCTATTGTCTTTATGTTTGTTCAGTTAAATTAATTTTTGTTTATTTTGGGTATTACTTATTCTTTGCAAGTGACTTCGTTGGGGGGAGGGGGGGGCAAGGGAGGGCAGTTGCCCCCCAATAATTTAGAAAGAATCTATAATTTATTAAGTAGATTTAAAATACCTTCATCTGTTGAAATATGTATTGTCCTTATGTTTGTTCATTTACAATAATTTCTGTTCATTTGGGTTTAATTTATTCTTTCACAGTGGCATCATTGAGGGGGCGCAAGGGAGGGCAGTTGCTCCCCAACAACTTCGAAAAAAACTATAATTTATTAAGTACCTTTAAAATTATTGCTCGTTTTAAGTGCCAAATTTGTTCTTTATTTTGAGCAGATAATTTTTATTTTATTTTAACAGAAGTCGGCCAGTTCACTTCAGAATATGTTCCAGATTAATATTTTTCCAAATATACTGCCTTTTAAACCTTATCATCAAGTAAAAATGTGAGCCTAGTTAATGGCAAAATTGAAAAATATTCTATCCTTCGTGTTTCGCTAATTTGCTCAGGTCAATTTTCCCCTGATATTTAAGGTGTTTTTACTTCCTAAAACATGTCAGTTCAAGATTAGATTCTCTTGTTTTAACACTTTCAAAAGTGGAAATGAATACACCTTGTACATATGCAAATAGGACAGAAATAGAATCATTGAAGAATAAGAAGGTAGATATTTAGTGAATATAATTTCCTGAATGAAAAAGAAATCACTGAAAAAGAAAATAAGACTTAGAGTTTTTTTATAATGATATTCGCGCTATAATAGATAGGACAAATCGGTTGTAGTTTGGTCGTGGAATTTGGTAGAGGTGGATCCGCTCGTGGTATCATTTAATATTTTTGATTTTGAGTATTTAATATAAGTTCTGATTCTCTTATCTGTCATTGAAATGCTTAATAAACACCGAGAACTTCCTATTCCTCGCGTTTTGGATTCATATACTAACGCATAAATATTAAACTGCCTCTATGTACAATACCATACTGACTTCTGGCCTTGAAGTCCTGAGGTCAGGGGTTCGAGTCTTGGTGACGCTGATTCTTTGATTTGGGGCGGAGGTTAATCGTGTGACTCTGTAAGCTCAGCCAGAGACGACCCAGCTCTATACCTGGAGAAATCCGGGGGAAAAACACGGGAAGCGTCCGATGATTTTCCCCCAACCACGCATTTCACTCCTAGCTAAAGGCATTGAATCAGGAGATCGTTACCTGCGCAACGCAGACCATTGGTCAGCATGCGAAAAAGTTTTTTTAAGTCACACAACGCCAGCGCTACTTATGCGACATTTATCTCTGCATCAGCTTGTTTTACGTTTCTCACAATTTAGAAATTTTGTGTGTACGTATATGCATTACCCACCCTTTCTCTTTTTCTATTGTTATCAGTTTTATCACGAAGCTCTAGGAGACCGTGCTTTGCTTCCGGAGGCAATTATAGACCTAAAACGACATTTAGTGTAACCCCCTCCGGAAATGTATACCCCCCCCCCCCGACTCTGATTTACACAAGAAAAAAAATTGTGTAATTTTTATACAACTCGTTTTTTTTAACAAAGATACAAAGGGGGAGTCAATTTTCCCTTCCAATTGGCATCCCTGGCAATTTTTAATTAATTTAAGGTTTCTGCCGTAATGATGCCAAGAATTGTTCAGATTTTTGTATATTCTTTGTCAAACAATGCCCAATGGATAATTTAATAATTCTAAATTTATTTTCGAACACTTTCAAATTTAAAATACGGTCACTATTGAAATGTGGGGAATATATCACAATATAATGTTTCACAATCTGTGGTAATACATTGATTTATCCTGTATCTTTACTTAGACAGCGCTATTGCGCTACCTATTATTTTTCTTTCGGCTTTGGCCCGCTGATATCAATGCTGTTTATCAATATAAATTGGCGAGCCCACAAACAAATCAATTTAAAAAGAAATCATAAATAATATTTCAATAAATCCCGCACATTATCAGCTTAGTAAAACAATTTAAATTTTATGTCCATTAAAACTATGAGCAAATGAACAGAGCGATACTCGGGACTGTTAGAATGGACCTTGGTTCAGTTATGAGCTTGAGCATCCTGTTCTGGGCGTGGGGGTTGGGGGAGGTGGAGGGGGGATATGTACTGCAGCATTAGTGGTGAATCTGGCTGAAAAAAGTCGAGTTTATACTACATTCACCTTCGCCCGCCCGAAAGCTTGTTTACGTTACACTACTGTCGTCTGCAGCAGATCATTGCCAGTGTTTATTGTTTATAATGTATTGCGCAATGTTTTTAAGATCACCATGTAGCGTGTTTGTTATATAATTTTTTTTTTTCACTACCGCTTGAATAGCACCTACTTCAATAGCAACCCATCTTGCCCCCCCCAATAAAAATACTGTATCTACGCCCTTGTTCTTGAATATGCATTTCTGCTCGTTTTGAGTTTGAACTATTACAAGTTATATCTATTTTCAACAGTATGCTTTAATTAGAAAAATGTCGACGAAAAATAATAAATCACTATAATAATCAAGATGACTTGCAAGAACTAATAAAAATAATCTAAATGCAATCCAAGACTTTTTCATTGTATTTTCTTTATTTCTCAATGTTCTAAATGTATAAGAAAATTTTTATAATATATTTTGTTTCAAAAGCGCAAAATGGCGCAACAGGCTTTAGATTTCTATGATTAGGGAAAGGGGAAGATGGCAGTAACCAATATCTTTTGTAGCACTTTTTGTTTGTTTTAAGTTTCACTTGAATATTTAATATAAGTTTTACTAGTTTATCTATTCATCTATATCAGTATCTGTTAACTTTGTTTTTGATATGTTCATTTTTAAATGATCGTTTGGGTTTCATTTATTCTTTGATAGTAATTTCTGGTCGTTTTGGGTTTGAACAATTATATGACTTTGTTTCTGCTGTTCTGAAGTTTAATATATCTCTTTAATTTTTTGAATAACTTTTTTTGGAAGCTTTTTAAAGTTGATATTGTGTAAAGATGAATTGTTTCTTTAGAAAGGGAATGACGGAAAGGGAATGTGGACAAAACCCAAACAAAATAGTAATTTTGGGAGAATTTGCAATATGAACTTAAAAAAAAACCTCCAAATCTGGAAGAAATTCTGATTTTGCTTTCCTGAGTGATTACGACGGGAAAAGCTGCCGTTTTCTTTGTGGTCATACACTCGGATCATGAGTATTTTGTGGCACCACGTGGCTTGCAGAAAATTCTATTGAACCCGAATCATTATATATGGATGTTTTACGGAATACTTCTGACGTTTCACTGATTATAAAAAGTTTCTGCGCATAACAATGAAGGCCCAACTTATATTGTTGTCATTCTAACAAAATTATGCACGACATCAGTGTCGCTTATTTGTCCCATTCCTAATTTAGTCAGGTTGAAAAAGTTCACCTGTCGACCTTGGGAGAGTGGGTGAATGCGAAAGACTAATTATCATCCTCCTCATAATTGGTGTACATACGCATACATCACCAAAACTAAAGCAATAAGTTATTTGTGACTACTTAATTTTTTTTTTCTTTGCATTTTCATAGAAAAAAATCGAAAAAACAAAAATTTCTCCCTATAGATTGTCGAAAACAGATTTTTTTTTCTATCTTTATTAAAAAAAAAGGCCTCGTTTTCCAACATTTCTGTGAGTTGGTGTCCCTGTATTGGCCCAAAAATACAATTGACGCGAAGTGTCGTTAGTAGTAACAGGTATCGCTGGTTATGACTTCCTTAGAGATGTGTCTGAGATTTTGTTTTAGTTCTGCGTTAACTCATAGGAATGATTATTCCTTCAAAAGAAAAGTATTAGTCTCTGTGGAATTATTAGACATTTCAGAGCAGGATTTGATGCAAGATTTTTGGGGAGGAAGCACCGGTGACCACCAATTTACAGAATAGAATATTTACAATTAAAAAATTGATTGAAATAGTGAACACTAGTGAGAATCTGCCCACTGATTTTAAGTTTTTTTTTCCGTTTCTGTGTTTGGCTTGTTGAATAAACATGTCTATTTTTAGCTTGAAAAACGCTTAATCTGTGTTACTTCTTAGTAACACAGTTAAGTCCTCTGACAAGTAATCCTGAGCGTTCCATTACTTATCCGACTAACCTCTGACGTCACATCCACCCTCATCAAACGCTTGGATTAGTAATCCTACTTATCCAGACAAGTAATGGTTGCTCCTTTTCTTCACATCGCTGGTAGTGATGGTAGCGCAAAGGAATTTGAAACTGAAAAACAATAGGAAGGTTTCCAGACTTCGGTTGGAGCTACAATTATAATTTCTTTTTGATCTTTGCTAGAATTGAATTAGCTAATCTATGGCTGTTACTTGTTCTGCTGGATGTGGAAAGTCTGCTGTTTTGAAGGTTTTATTTTTTAGTTATAGGCTATTAGCCTAGCCTATTTCATTGAAAATTTTATCACTGAGTGAAGCAACCCATTTTCTTTAGAAAAAATGACGGTAAATTTTGGTAAAAATTTAGAATTATGGCTCCTGATAAGGAGACATGTTAAGAAACAATTCTTACTTTAAAATATGTATAATGATCATGGGCGCCCATATGGGGGGGGGCAGGGGGGGGGGCCCCCCCCCCCCCCCCCTGGCTGAATGATGCTGCCTTATTTTTATGTTTTTGTCCTGAGATTTTTATTATATAGCCTAGCATTAAAAGTGCCAATTAGATGAGGTTTGCCCTGCCCTGGAATTCAGCTTATGGGTGCCCATGATAATGATCCTAGCTAACATAGCCTATTATCCAAGGGGAGAAACTTCATCATCAAGTCTTTCCTCTTTTTCCTTCTTTTTCCAATTTAAAAGAAAAAAATTACAATTTTCTCCATGCTAGAAATGCAATGCATAAATATTTTGAAATTGCCACTATAAATTGTTTTTATAGATAGCATTCATCCCAGCCATTGCTAGTTAATACATACAGAGTATATACCCCACCCCCTTAATGTGCAAATATATAACAAAAATTGCATTCTGAACCTAAATATAACCAAAAGAACTGTACCCCAAGCCCTAAAAATATCTAAATCAGGGTATATATTTGCACATCAGGGGGGTGAGGGCAAAATGTATTTGTGATGTAAATGAATGTTATATTTAGAATCAGAATGCAATTTTTGGTATATATTTGCACATTAGGGGGGTGGGGGTATATACTCTGTATGTAAATGTATTAGCAATATTTTGTATTTTTGCCACTGCTTTTTCTTTAAACACATGCTATGTCATTAACTAACAATGGCCAGGATAAATGTTATCTAGAAAAACAATTTATAGCAGCAATTTCAAAAGATTTATGCATTGTGTTTCTAGCATAGAGAAAATTGTAAATTTTTTCTTTTAAGTCTAAAAAAGAAGGAAAAAAGAGGAAAGACTTGATGATAAAGGTTCTCCCCTTGGATAATATGTTAACTAGGACCATTATACATATTTTAAAGTAAGAATTGTTTTCTTAACATGTTAGCAGGAGCCACAATTCTAAATTTTTACCTAAATTTTTTGTTATTCATATTATTGACTTATGAATAAAGTAAACATACCACTTGATGCCTTTTTTATGCTCTTTACAAATATAATAAGAATTTTTCTGTGAATTGAATTTTACCCCCACCTATATATATACCAATTCCGGGTGTAAATTTGCACATTAGGGGGGTGGGGGAAAGTTTAAACTTACCTTTCATTTATATCAGAAATAAAATTTACCCCCACCCCCCTAATGTGTAAATATATATCCTGAATTGGTGTATAAAGGGGTGGGGGTAAAATTCATTTCCCACAAAAATGATTATTATATCTGGAAAGAGCATAAAGAAAGGCATCAAGTGGTAAGTTTGCTTGGGACAGTAGCTGAGTTAGTCAAATAGAACTTTCAGGAGTATATCCAGACACCAGTTATGGCTGGTTTATTAATGTGAATTATACTAATGGAACCTCTTTCTTTTTATTTATATTTAGTTTCCCATTAGGTAAGGAATATATTATAGCTCATTTCACTACTTTTCAACTTGAAATTCTTGAGTTGACTTACTATTCTTCTTTGTGTGGGTGCTACTTCCTTGTAGGGCTGTCATTTATGGGGGATGCTCCCCTCTCCCAATGTTTTGGTCACTTGGTAAAAAATAATAAGTTGGTAAAATTGTAAGGCAGAGCCAGGTTTTTCTGAGACCATTAAAATTCCTTGTTTTATTAACTAAAGATCACAAAAATACTGACATTTCATTTACAGAAACTCCAAACTTGGTCAGTAAATGTAGCAGTTTTACTGACTCCTGCCATGAGTTTACAGATGGTGCCACAATTTTCCATTTGGCTAAATAAAGAGCATTAAAATAGTGAAATGATATGTACTGAAATCTGAATCTTGGTTGGTAAATGCAGTGGTTTTACCAGCTCATGCAGTGGTTTTACATGTTGTCCTTGAAATGGACATTATACTAATTATTGACAAAGAACAGTCTGTAAAAATGACCAGTCAGTTGGTAAATCCCTTGCCCCCTCCCCAATTATTTGGCTAGTAACAACCCTGATGACAGGGCTAAGAGTGAATAAATCTCTTCTTAAGGTCTTTTTAAGGCTATTTTATTATATTTTTGGGAGTAAACTTAAAACTCTTTTTTCCACAACACTTTTTAGGTCTTGCTGGCATACCATGCCAATATGTAGACTAGCCTATTCTGACACATATACTTCATGAAAAATAATTTCTTCATTAGGAAGAGTTATATCCATGGTTGCTACTCTCATGTTCATATTCTGAATTTTAGAAGCCATAATTGTAAAGCAAGTTAATCTCTTTTCACTTAATCTAAGATCAACTATAAAATGAAATCACCCTCATCCACCTAACCACTCTTAAAAAGGCATTACTGTAAGTTCTACTTTTTAAAGTGGGAGAAACATAAATTCATTGGATTTAAACTCCAAAATGGGTACCCCCTTCAAAGTGGTTCAATGATTTCAACTGGGCTTAAAAAATAGGAATTCACCTCTCATAGAACAACTTATTCTTTGTATTCTTGAAAATATTTTGAAATACCTAACTTCACTACATTTCCCTCCTAAGGACAGTGGCCATTGATAATATTTAAAATCTTAGTGTTATGGAGACTGAAACCATGCAATACAGATCTTCAGCTGAAATGAGACATAAGAAAAGTGTTTTGAGCCTTATACCCTTGCTCAATTCTGATTTATACGGTTTTAAAGATCTGTAAATCTGTTTTGTAAGCTTAGGAAAAAACTCCTGATATTCCTTAATGTTTTGGACTATTAAAATAACAGCAATTGTATGTTCAAAAATTGAAACCAATGAAAAAGAGATCTAAAGCTTAAGTTAAGGTGTAATGTTTTTGTCTTAAGTCATGTAGGTATAGATCTGTCATGTATGCAATCTTCTAAGCCCTGAAGATAAGAAAAGGGTTGACATATTAGATTGGTAATACAATGCTGGGTGTATTTTAGGCCTTCTATTGATTCCTTAAAGTTTCATTCACCTAATTCAACTAGTCTACTTTCCAAGATAGCAATACACCCTAAATTAGGATTTTTTCATAATAATCACTACCATTGCAAATGTATCCCAGCCCTCCCCCTCTATAATTGGGCAGGATATTGCCATGAAGCAATATAACAAACACTTGCTGATTTTTTTTTTATATGATTGATATTACAAACCAGTTATATATAGGAAATTGATAGGTTGTTGACTGTCCTCTTTTAGCTAGTAAAATAACACACAAAAAAAAACAAAAAAAAAATCCCTTCAAATCCCTATTCAGCACTCCAAATGTAATAGTGACTAGTGTGGCAATGATTAAACCACCCCTTCACCCTAATGCTGGGATATAGCTCTAATTTATATGAAAGACTTTGCTGATTTTTTTTTTTTTGCTTTGGTATTATGAACCAAATTTTTATGAGAAATAAGTACAAAACCCATGTGAATCAATAAAATCAGTGAATTTTTGGGTAAATTGATCTTATAACATAGGAACCAAGTAGCATAAAAAAGGAAATATATCAATGGGTTCCCCACATCTATATTCCCTATATTAAGCTCAATCTAAATATGATAACCACTATGCCTATCATCACAATTACATCCCCCCCTTTCCCTAATTCTTAGATATATCCCAGGGCCATATAAAAAAGATTCTTGATTTCCTGGGTTGATTTCTTTTCTTTGTTCCAAAGAAAAAGCTGTATCCAGTAATCTTTTTTTGGGAGGGGTGGGAGTGGACTCGAATTTCAGCTTTACTACAGAATTTTGTGAGGCTCAATTAAAGATTGTCACCCTAAAATCAAAATTGGGAACATTGATCAGAGTGGGCAGTAATCAGCAATATTAACCAAGAGGGGATATTGAAATAATCAGTTTCAATTTTGGAGTCCTAAAGGAGCAATTACCACCACAGTTGTTATCCAGACAGAGTAGCCAGCTCTTTACTAGCCAGAATTCTTTGTAGAAAAGAGGTTGTCATTCAAAAGCCCTATTTGTGACATGTTATTTAATAGAATATATTACTATACTATCACCATTTATTTAGTCAGAATGCTAAGGCTCATTTACTTAACTAAAGTTAGCCCAAGAATCCACCTGAAGCTAAGACACTCCTGAACTAGTTAAGCTTACTGGATGTATAATCATTAAATTAGTTCCATCTGTTCCTCTAGATACATCCAAAATGTAAATAAGGAGGCATTAATCATTTTGATGCTGTGAAGATGTCTTCCCATTGAGGCTGGAAGAGGTGTAGATTGTTTGCTTATTGTTTTGTTTCATTGTAGAATTGTTTAGTAGAGTCATCCTATATGACCTGATCTCAATGAAGCTTGTTAGAACCTGGTTGAAGCTAAATCTAGAAGCTCCTTGTTGTATGCCTTGAGACCTATGCTGTAAAGTTTTGTTTTCTTATGTTAAATTGTTGGCTCTTTGTACAGTCTAAGAATGTAAAACAGTGTTATTTTACATAATGCAAAAGAGGATAAACTTGTTCCTTACCTTAAGTACCTTCCATGTAATCAAAGATTACAATAGTTTAAATTTTATCATCTTTTCAGTTCTTTCATGAGCATGCAGATCTTATTGTTTATGATTATTCCTAAGGTTTAATCTCAGCTCCAACAAGGCTGAGTGACAGAGTTGCTATCTCTCCCTTTAAAAAAGACTCAGCAGCTTAAGCATTAGGAACTGGCTATGACATATGCAGCATCAATGGCTATGGAGGATATTTACCCCCCCCCCCTTCTTTGTTTAGAATTATTAATAATATTAATTGCCAATCTTTCTTCACATTTGAAATTTATCCAGCCATATTTCATCATCCTTATAAACTATACTTACCAATATTTAAAAAGCATATTGGTTCTGTTTCATTTGCATGTAAGATATAGAATAATTTACAAGAGGAAACAATTTTGTCTAGTGTAATTGGGGCTTTTGAATATACTTTCTTGGTAGATAGTTTTTAGCATGGTGCTTATAAAAGTTTTTCAGAGGGTCTTTGAAAGATTGCATTGTGTTTTGTTTCAGCAGCTTTAGTCTCAAATAGTGTGGCATTCCATTATTGTTTTGTTTATCATTTTGTTTTATACTAACCTTTCCTTGTTAATTACTGAAACAGTGTTGCAAAATTATGTCATAATATGATTGTATTTGACAAGACATACAGTAGAGCTTATTGCATTACGCCAAATAAATAAATTAGTCAACATTCCAGAAAATCTGGAGTAGGCTTTTGGTCTGTTATTGTAGTTGCATATATTTTTTATGTGTCAGAATTAAGAAAATGTAAAGGCAATATAACAGAAAGTAAAGCACTATAAAATTATGCTTGTTTAGGACTGGTACCATTGATTGCATTAGTTTTGAATGTAATGAGTATTCTTTTGAAAGGTGGGGATGCATCCATAATATGTCTTTGATATAATACTATAATATATTTCTATGCTACAGGGGGCAATGCAAAAGGAAATCAGTATATCTTCTTTTCCATTGTTGTAAGGTTTATCAGAATGGAACCAGATCATGCAGATTAGGAATTTTTGTAGCATTATATTACCAACCAACCAATAGATGGTTAGAACATTTTTTGTTGGCAACAAGTGAATACCAACAAAAATGTGAGTGCCAACAACAAGTGAATGCCAACTATTGAATGTTTTAGCTTATAATTTTTTTCAACTATAATTTTGGGGCAAATGCCGTGCCAAATTTTAGATATACTCCTTTCTGTAAATTTTTATACTAGTTTACTTTTTTAGAGGCCTAAGACTGGAGATGCTGTTTGCAAGGATTGTTTTTTTTGGGCATTTGAACAAGAAATTCACAATACTATAACAAATTCCAAAATGTTTAAACGAGGTGAAACAGTGGCTATTGGGGCTTCTGGTGGCAAAGACTCCACTGTATTAGCCTACATAATGAAGACATTAAATGATGTATATGATTACGGCCTTAAACTGATATTGTTATCTATTGATGAAGGTATTACAGGTATGTTGATTTTTGATCAGTTTTATTTCAATGCATATTAAACTGTTAGCCATTTTTTTTAGTGTCCAACTTTAAAGAAAATCTTAGTAAAATATGAACAATCAGTCTTTGTTGTTGCATTGATAACTTGTTGTTAGAAATGATGTTGCTTAAGCCAAAAAATTTCAGTCTGGTAAGAAATGTCAAATCTGTATCTTTTCTGTCCTTAAAGCTGCATGCCTTACCACTGTAAGACAGAATCGACAGCATTTGGCTGTGTTGTGACAATCCTGCTTTAACTAACATTCATACTGATTATATTTCTTTTAATCTTCATGACCCCAACTTTCCTACCTAAATTCCTTAAATGTCACAATATATAATCAATCTTTGTCCTGGCTGATAGGCACCAACATGTATACGTTTAATTTTTTTTTGTTTTACTTGATAGTTGAACTTGGTTCAGTGCAGCTTATGATAGTCATTTGTAAATACTGCATTATGTAATTATAAACAAGATAATGAAGTTTAATAAGAAAAAAAACAAACTATGAATGACATCTATCACAAGTTTTAGTTGTTTTTTTCTTGTTACAAAAATTTTGTAAAAGCAAGTAACATAATATTGAATCATCAATATGCCTGTCTCACCACCTTAAAATTGTTCCATACATAAATCTTAAAAGTAAGTATTTTATTTTTTGTCTAAGGATTTAGATCATACCTGTTCACAAAGAAAGTGTAATCTGCCCTTTTTATTATGGTTGTATTGGTAGCTGCAGCCTAGTTACTGGCAAACCTCAACCCATAATGACCTAAAAATAATTATTTTGATAAAAAAATGGATTGAAATAAAAGCACACCTTTAGAATTGCCATGGTCAAAAACCCTATTTATGTAACTTCCAGTCTTCTGGCTTGAATGTCAAGGAAATTCACTTTTTTGGCTTGGAAAGTACTGATATGTACTCTTTTTTCTCTGCTGCTTGGGCACTGGAGCATCATAGAGAGCTGTTTAAGGGTTCATTATAAAGGAAATTACTACAATCTACTCACTTCTGTAATTAGCAAAACACAATATTTAAAATAGAAATCTTACAAAAGACTGCTTCTTCATATACAAGATGATAAGTGATGTAGCAATAGTAGGTTACAACCATAAATGATATTAAAAGTAAAATCTATGTTATGATGCTAGTTATAATGACATATGTACTGTCAGTATATTGTTGTTTCATATTGTCAGTATATAAAAGGGTGTCTGGTCAGGTCACCTTAATGGTTTTTGGTAATTCATGATGGTGTCATTTCTAGTAAAGAACAGACTCTAGCCCATCGCAACCATAATATTAAAATATGTAAAATGTAGGTTTCGAAAAAAACCGAAGCCTCATGGTCGTGGTGATGCAACACAATTGTCTTTTAAAAAGATGCTCCTCTGGGTATGGGCGCCATATTTGACTGACTTTGCTGCCTGACTCTCTGTGGTTTGTTCTTTACTATTCTAACTAAGAAAAAGCCAAAGACTTCTTTCAATGTATTGTACCATGCAAGGATAGGACTTTGCCAAAGCTCTTCTATTAGATGAATCAAACACTTGATCATAATCTATACAACCAAGGACTAAGGGTGTCTGAGGATTCAGACACTTCTCAATTTTATTAATCTAGGAGTAAAAATTTAGTTGACGCGTCCTCTCCCCCTCCTTAAAGCACGCTGTTCTTCCCTTAAAACTTTGTTTACAGGATCTCTAAGTCTAAAGTCAAAAGTATCATCATACTAGGTAATTTGCTTGCTACAGAAACCAAGCTAATGCTTCCATAATTACCAGACTCACTCTTATAAACTTTCTTCCAGAACTGTTTACTTAAAGTTTTCCTAAAATTATAGTAAAGAAAGAATGAATTCTGGACCATGGTAACCAAATATTAAAATAGAATACAATTTTAGATAAAATACATGACAAAAGATGATATTTCTAGCTGCATGCCACATAGACAAATATGTCTGCAGTAAAATATGCGCTGCCATCCCTCTGAATGTATATTTACCCCAACAGTCCTTTAAAAACTTTATTTAGATTAAAATAATTTAGCTCTGGAATGCGTGCATCATAGTTTTGTAAAGTGAGTGTTCCAATGCATCATTTTCTATTTCTGATTTTTTTTTTTTTTTGGGGGGGGGGGTAATAAAGCAATGCCATTTATATCATATGTTTAATACCACTATTATTGCCTACAAATATATTTATATTGTTATATTTATTTAACTTCAACGACAATTTACATACAAAAATCAATATGATTCACCCAAAACCAAACAGTTGATGTGGGGTGAATCAGGTAAAATAACACTTACATTTTAAATTCACTGTAATAAGAAAGAGAGAAAAGAAAAAAAAGTAATATTGATGCTACAGGGGCAGCAACTACATACCATATTCATGCTGTGGGGTCACATTCACCAGCCAACAAAGAATTGCAACTTAGTCTAAATCAAATTTCCTCCAAAACAAACAAAACTAAAATTCATACTTGCTTAATAATTTTTCTTTCAATTTTCCTTTAAAATCACTGAAATTTTCTATCTTCTTCATATCATTATCCAAAATATTCCATAAATTTATACCTTTTATAATAAAAGAAAGCGTGGACCTGGCAGACTCTACAGGTGGAGCGTGATAATCATTCTTATCCCTACTATTTTGGTTATGTATATTCCATCAGTTATAAAACTAACCATCAAAACACTCCAGCAGCTGGTTCAGATTATACCTATAGGTAAACACTAATATATAAAAATGATGAAGACCCACTACTGGCAGTATCCTAAGATCCCTATAAACTTCTTGAACCGATTCTCTTTCTGATTTTTTTGGTAATATTCTAAAAGACTTGTTTTGAATAATTTGCATAGGATTAACAATTGAAGAAAATGTACCCAAGCATGCAGAAGAACAATACAAAATATAAGGATAGATTAACGAAAAATAGAGAAGCCTAAGTATACTAGTTGGAAACATATGTTTAAGTTTACGAATCATCCCCAAATTACGCGATAAATTCCGGGACAAAGTGTCAGTACGAGATCGAAAACTGAGATTCTCATCTATAGTAATGCCAAGATACTTTACTACCTTTTGACAAGCAATTATACCATCATCGTATGTTATGTGCTGTATAATGGATAATAATTCGATGTTCTCGTAAATACGAGAAAGGTGCTCTTAGTGGGGTTAACCTCTCGCTGATTCACTCTCAGCCATCTTGAAACTTCATTTAGAGATTCTCTTACACTCTCTAGGAGCAGCCTCTCCGACTTTGCAATCACTACTAAAGAAGTATCATCAGCAAACATAGGTATTGTAGCTGCACTATACTTTTTGACGATATCACTCATTCTTGTTTCCAGTTTACTTACAGACTGTGGAAGATCATTCACAAAAATAAAAAATAGTATGGGTCCAAGTACCAAACCCTGTGGAACTCCACATTCAATACAATTTTTATCAGAATCCATATTACCAATTTGAACATATTGTTTTCTACAAGACAAAAACGAATGTAAAAACGAAAGAGCTGGGCCCCTAATCCTGTAAGTTTCACACTTCATTAACAGAATGTCATGACTGACCGTATCAAAAACAATATCTAAAAATACAGTTGCCACTTTATATCCATTTTGTAATGCCAAATTAATAATGCTTGTCAAATATATATTTGCTTGCTCAGTAGATTGATCTTGCCGGAATCTAAATTGCGTAGGAGTAAATATTCTCTGGTCTTCTAGGTACTGATAAATTCTGACCAAAAAGCATTTTCTTGTATCCTAGACATAATGGGTAAAATCGAAATTGGTCCTTAATTTTCAACATCATCAGTATTCCCTCCTTTATGTATCAGTACAATTTTTGCTGATTTAAAACAACTCGGAAACATTCCCTCTTTTAGACATTGATTAATTAATGAAACAAAAGTTGGAGCAATCACTTCCCAAAATGTTTTTATTGCTCTAACTGAAACTATAGCAGAGCCAGTAGCCGAACCTTTCATGCTATAAACAATTTTTCAAACCTCAGATTACTGAACTGGAAGTAGATTTAAAGAGATTTCCAACTCCTTAGATAATTTTGAAAAGTCTGGTTGCCTGGTTTGCTTATAATCACTTCTTTCACTCTCCATCCAATTTTCGAAAAATGGTTAGCACATTCTTTACAAATTTATTCTTGATTTGTAATACTGGTTCCATCTTTACGGAATACTTCCTGAGGGATTCCACCAGGTGATTGTCCTAAAGCGCTTATTATCACATTCCATGTTTTCGACGGACTTCCAGATGTTTTTTCAAATTCTATTTTATAATAATCTTCCCTTCGCAGGAGTCTGTTCAGGTCATTACGATATCTCCTGCTCCCCTGCTCTGTAAGATTTTCAGAAGAAAGAAAAAAGAAATAAAAAAGAAGGGCCCAATTCAAAAATTTTAACGACGATTTTTGCCAATTTTCCAATCTTCCCGAATAAACAAGTAGAATAGGGGAGATTATTTGTTGCAAGCGCCTTTATACCTACAGGGAGTTAAGTCTCCCTTAAATTGCAAGGAATAGGTAGCGAGGACCGACACTTCGCTTGCTTATAGGTGCTCAACATGGTACAGCCGTCTCTATAGCTCAAACCAATCCTGAACTTTCTCAAGTCAAACAGAAAGCTGGATATAAAGCTACTGTCGAAAAGATATGCGACTTCTTTGATTTAGCAGCTTTACGTGACGCTAAACTCGAACTCCTTCAACTAGCGTTCCCTGAAAGAGTAGCTTTAGCCACAAGAAGCCGCACAAAAGCTGAATGTGATAGGAATAATATCCCAATTCCAACTTTCGTCATCACCCACACATTTCAAGTTCCACAGTTCCCCGTGTCCAACTTCTCTATCCTGCTAAGTGAAATTCGAGATCTGAAGAGCTCAGTGTCCGTGATAAACCAGTATACGACGGGTGTTAAATTGACAACTTGCCCAGATGCTGGAGCTACAGCCCTAGAACAACAAGCCTCTAACTGGTACTGTAATTATAGAAGAGGCTCCGTGAATGGATCCCCTGACTAGACTACAAACACTTAGTCAACTTCAGTCCAAAGATGGGATTTAGGAGGTCAGGGAATTAAGAAACAATGAACTACAAGTTAAATTCAGCGATGTTGTAAAAGCTAAAGATTTTTGTGTTGAGGCTCCTAGTGCCCTTTCATAAAATTTGCCAAGTGGCAGCAGCATCAAACGCAAACTCAGGGAAGAAGAAATTTTTTGGTATAATAACAGGACTTCCTATAAAAATAGATGCTAGCAAACTGGTCAAACACAATCCAGGCCTCGTCGAGGAAGCTTACCGTTTTGGACAAAGTAAAACATTCAGACTGACTTTCAAAAATATACAGACCATGAGCTTTGTAATGTCTAACGGAATCAAGCTTGGATACGACTTTTTCCGGGTAGATAAAGGGAGGCCCCTCGAAGGTGTTTCAAATGACAGAGCTTCGATCAACTCATTGAAAACTGCGTAACAAGTCCCAGATGGGCAAGACGTTCCAGACCACACTCAAGCAACAAAGATGTACCGTTTAGCGGAGGCCTTTAATATATTTCTTGTAACGAACCTCATATCTACTTCAGGCGAAGGTGCCCAAAATTGAAAAATATTCTGGGAAACAAAAATAATCAACGGGCATATCTCTAAAGTTTTTAGTCTGAATATCAATGGTTGTCACAACAAAGAAAAAGACATAGATGATCTCCTTCAAATTTATGACGTGCTATCTATCCAGGAGCATATGCTTTCTGGGACGAATATAAACGTTCTGAACAGATCCCGCTCGCACGATCTCTTTTTAGAGCCAGCGAGATCTACGGCAGGGCGTCCGTCTGGATGCTTGGCAGTATACGCTAGGAAGGAAGTTTTGGCTAAGCCAACAACTAGAAGCAGTAGTCTGTTGTGCGTCTCTGTTGAGGGAATTGAGTTCATCAACATATACATGCCTACTAATTACAAAAATACTGTCTCTCTGACAAAGTTCTCAAAAGCAGCAGGTTTCCTAAGACAACATTTGGAGTCTCTTGCGCTTCGTGGGTGCAAGAGGCTAATTGCCGAGGACCTCAACTGTGACCCATACAAGCACCATATTCTATCCGATATTTTTATGAATTGTCTCCCCACTACTTTTAAGATTTGGCCGAAGTCTCTGGATTTTACGTACACCCATACTAGTGGTCATACTTCCAATATTTACCACGTACTTTCATGCACATCCATTTCTAGTCTTCCAGTTACAATTTGCACTGATAATCTGATTAGTGACCATTCTGGACTTTCGTTTCAGATACATCCAACACCCGGCTCTATTTACACTTGTTCCAGAAAGTGGGTCTACAAGCAAAATTAGGAGAAATGCAATATTACCCTTTACGTTGCTACAATTGCTTCGGTCCTAAGTTGCATCAAAGTTCCTTTTCATCTACTCGGCTCTGGCCCTTCCAACGTCTTAGCCATGGTTGATTTTAACTCTTATTACCATCTAGTAATCCATGCTCTGAAAGTTGCCGAAGCGAAAGCGGTTCCTACAAGACGAGCCAAAATTAGGACAGAAAAACCGATGTGGTCCGAATCCACTGAACTCCAATCGCCAAAACGACATCCAAAAACCTGGCTAAGCATTTGGATTGCTTGTGGAAGACCGCTATGCGGGACTGTATTCGAGCTGAATCTGAGCACAAAACGCAAATATAAAGCTGAAATGAAGAGGTACCGAATTATCGGGCAACAGTTCACTGGAGATAACAAAATCGTGGCTAAGCCTAATCAGACCAGACAATCGTCCATCTAGTACTTCTCTGACACTACATGATTGGCACTCTTACTATACTTCGACGCATGAAGATGAGAATCTTATTATAACCAATCAATACGTAACGGAAGTTTCCAGCTGGCTTGCACATTTCTCAGGGCAGCATTGCGTTGTTCCCGTTTGCCTTGAGAAGATCAAGTTAGCTGCCAGAAAAGTACTTTCCAAAGCTAAGAATGGGATGGACAGCGATGGTCTTTCAATAAAACAGCTCAAGCACTTACCTGAATGCTTCTATTTCCATCTTCAGCTTATCTTCCAGATGTGCATCTCCAGGAGTTTTGTTCCAAGCTCTTTCCTGGAAAGGGGTCATTTCATCTGTCGCCAAAAAAGGAAAAGATCCAAACAAACGCAAATCTTATAGGCCCATAACCATCTTGTTCATCTTGAGCAAAGTGTTTGAAAATGTGATCTTCTCTGAGCTTGATACTGGACACTTTGGGGACAATCAGCTTGGATTCCAGAAAGGTCTCAGGTGCCCAGAGATTGCCTTCTTGCTAACGTACTTATGGACTCGGAAGGAAAAAATCGCCTCTTTATATGTGCACTATTGATATATCGAAAGCATTCGATAGAATCAATCACATGCAAGCAATGAATGCTCTACTGCACAATGGAGTAAGTTCGAACATAGTGAGTATTCTGAAATTTTGGTACGAAAATTCGACTGTGTTGGCCAAGTGGAAAGGCAAAATTTCAGATCCTGTAAAAATCAGAAGAGGTGTAAGGTAAGGCAGCATTCTAAGTCCTCTTATTTTCAACTATGCCATCTCCAAGATTCTGGGCCGGATCTCACCCTCTCTCCTATTGCACGGCACTGACTTATCTTACTTGGCATACGCTGATGACGTCCTTCTGCTCAGTAGATCCAAAGCAGACTTACAAGAGAACCTGACTCGACTCTGAAGTGATTTTCAATCTATTGGGCTTTCTATCAATATTGATAAGTGCGAATTTTTGTCCTTTAATGCGCCTTAAAGTGATTCTGTCACTCTCGGAAATCATGTTCGGTCCACAGTATTGGAGCTGCGATATCTCGGTATAACGATTGCGGAAACAATTATTAAAACTAGACAAGCAATTGTTAAGCAAACAACTAAAGCCACTAAATGTGTTTATGCGTCTGTAGTACCGAATCGTGGACGATATTCGAGGAAATCTCTTGCCTAGATTTATTGTTCAGTCTGCTTACCACACATAATCCTTCTGCCATCTATCTTGCCGGTGCATCCCACATGCTGTCAGTGAGAGACACTGAAAACATCAAAAAGTGCTACTATAAATTTGCAAAATTTTTTCTCCACATACCCAAGCGTTATAGGAATTCCCGCCTTGAAAAATATGGTCTTAAGGAGCCATCCAAACAATGGTCTAGCATTCGAAATAATTCAGTGCTAAAAGTTAATTTAGATAGACGACGTTTCTCACCTGCATTTACTTGAGTGTCGTGAATTACACTGAGTGTTGTATCTTTATCTTTTTGAAGCTGGTTTCTTTTTTTTTTCTTTTTTCTTTTTGTAGTGCTCCACTATAATCTATTTTTGTAGATGGTGGGTGAATGAATGTTATTATTATTATTATTATATCTTATAATTTAGCTCATTTATATCGAAGGGATGACGCACCTTTTTCTCATACAAATTATTCTTCTTCTTTATCGATATCAATAAACTTGGAGTAATCCAAGCGTTCTTTGAGGTTTTTCTTCTATTTTCCTTAATGTTCTTAGAGCATTTTTCCAGGGATTGCTGAACTATTTGGTAAAAGACTCTAAACTTAGAGTCAATATCTGCAGAGACTGAAAACTCCGTATTCCAATCCTTATTGGCTAGCTCATTTGTACATTTCAGAAGTGCATCTTTATTGAGTACCACCCTCAGCTGGAGACTCCTCATCTTTGCGGACTTTTCATTATCAACACTTATTGAGTAACTTGCAAATATGTCAAAATGATCAGAAGCATCACTTATAAGAACATTTGGATTACCAGACATATAATTTGAAAATATGTTATAAAGACGTTTCGACGACGTCTTCGTAACATGGGTACTAATATTAATAGCAGAGATATAACCAAATGAAATCATCAAGTTTAAAAATCGGTCTTTGAATATTATCAAAGGCCATATTTTATCCATTATTCAATAGATCAATGTTAAAAACTCTTGTTACAAAAATAGGACTTTGATGTGGGATCTTTTCCAACTGTTATTCAAGCAGTTCATAAAACTCAATAAGAGATCCTGACGGTGGCCTATATACAATCAGAACATAACCGCAATGTCCAGCCAGGTCTTAACTGCAAAATAAAAGACTTAAAACCATTTCTTTATTGGCTATATTAAAATGTCCTTTCGGATACTTACCCGGATGTCGGAACGTATATACGCTGCCAGTCCCCCGTGTGGGTAAAGTTGACGATTTTTCGTGCATACGGTATATCCTGAAATATGTAAAAGTTCCAAATTATGGTCATTTAACCAAGTTTCAGTCAGTCCAATTGCCTGAAAAATAGATAAATTGGAAATTTCATTTATAAAATCAAAACTTGAATTCAATCCTTGGCAATTCAAATGGAACATATTAAATCAATCCGAAACTTCACTACATGTCATCTGCATTTGGCTTACGAATAAATATTTAAATCAGACTCCAACCTATAATAACCATCAACCTATAATAACCATTATACCTACTTCCAAAATTTACCTTATTATTTTCCACCTCCAACACATTGATTTGTCCTGGAGGAGACACCAATCTTTCATCCAAATTCCAAGCCAAATAGACAAACTTGAGTGCGACTCCACAAGGGGCATATTTCAATATATTCTAATTCTAAATTTATTACATGCTGCCCAATAACAATAATAACACCAGTAATAATAATGAGATAAAAAAAATAACAACAGCAGAAAAATAAAAATTCCAAAAAACAACAATAACTCAATACGGTGCACCTTGCATATTGGGTACCTTATCATATTTTTACTTTTTTTACACTTCAAACAACCAACCATGGACTATATGAACCATCAACTATGAACTCCTTCTTTTTCCCGCCAAATTTCTTTTTATCACTCATTAATCACCTGCGTCCCTTAATCACCAAGTGTCCTTAATCAATCGGAACTTGAATTCGAACAGCTATTTTTCCTCGTAAGCTACACTAATTGCCCCCATGTTGGTTACGAAATGAATGATTATTCGTTGCATAATCAAGTTCAGGAATCAAATCGTCCGGTGAATATTTAGCACGTGTTCCATTGGGGCAATTTAAAAGTAAAATAGGCAGAAAAGTTTTCGAGATCTAAGCGTCTATTCTTACTTTATATAGTTTCGCCCTTTTAATCAACAAATCATTTCTTGTTTTGCAAACTTCAGCCGGGACATCATCACTGAGGTAAATATCACGGAACGATGACACTGCTTTACCTTTCAATTTCTCAGAATTTTTCAAAATATCAATTTTCGATTTTTTATCAGATACTTCAATACGAAAAAATTTCTGTTGCTTATTCACTTGGGTTACCTTGAATGGTGGGACAGGAACCATTTCGACTCCTTTCATAAGAATACTTTTGAAGATATCCTTCGCATTCTTTAATACGAACTATACAATCATCAGCTATTACTTTTGCTTCATTCTTTAGAGATTCTTTGATTTGCTGAAGCTACCTCACTCGCTCATCGCTTTCAGTCAGCTGTCTTGCAAATCCTGCATGTGATATCTCCAAATTCGCCACTTTATTTTCAATTCCTTTAATCCTATTTTCTAAAGAATCTAGCTTTTTTCCATTTTCTATTACCAAACTGATAACAGTATTTAGACTTTCCGTAATTGCTGAAATCTTGTATTTGTTTGTAGAATCAGTGCTGCTAGCAGTAACGCTAAGATCATATTCATCTTCTCCCTTCCGAGTGCTTTTTGTATCCTCTCCAGTATTACGAGGTTGCTTTCTTTTACTTCCCATGATTATTTTCCAGACAACAAAATTAAAGATCTGCTTACCTCATTTAGGACTAATTATTTATTTACGTGGGTCCGTCACGTGCAGTTTTCTACTACGTTGATTTGGGCATGGCTAACACCCCTCTTCATAAAAACTGTTCCAAATAATCCAAGTTTCAATTAGGAAAATTCCAAACTGCCATTTAGAAAATCGTAAATCCACTCGTCATAAACACTAGACACCCCAAGCAAGGTCTTAATCTATCAAACGCATAAGCGCAATCAATATTAACAGGTGGAAATTTGCACATGTGAAATCTCAAGTTCGAATGAATTCTAATAACTTTCACAATAGAACTTCAGATTCAGTCTACTTATAATTTTTAGTTTCCGTTATATATTTAATCTGCTTTGTATGTTCACCTGTTAACAACTGAATGGCTACTGACAATATAAAAAAAGAAATGTTTCAAAAAGAAACTTGATTTGCCGATATATAGAAAACATTTGCTTTTTGTTTATTGATTTCTTAATACCTGTTGTATTTGTAAGCCCCTTTTGTATTTGAAAGACCGGCGCTACAAACTTCCAAATGGTTTTGTTTTAACATGATGAAGAATGAGTACAATCCAACGTACTATCTCAGGTAAACAATAGTTACAAAAAGAGCTATCCGTAATCTTTTTATACTTTTTTTTTCCAAAAAATGCATGTTGAATTAGAAGAACAGTTTCGTTTTTTCAATTAAGGTGTAGGAAGTATGCAAAAGATCCGGAAAATTTGATCCCTTGCATTCTGGTTCCATTTTCATTATCTGCAACCCCGAATTCAAGTTGGCCATCCAGAAGCTTTGACGCTTCATGGGCTTTTACTTTCATCCTGCTAGTTGAATGAGTGTTCTGGCTGATATGCCAAATTTGCAATCTCTGTTTTAGTCCGCGCATATGTGGATCGGATGGTATTTAAGAGCTTTCATAGGAAAAAGACGCTTCCCATGATATCCAAACTTGCTACAAAAGCGAAGAGTTTATAGCCCCTGCTCTCAAAAATTTTTAGCGAGTAGGCCTACTTGCTAATGAAAGACATCTTTTGATTTGTCTTCCGTATCATATTGTTACTACAGAACGACCTGAACTTCGATCGTCCTTCTCCAAGGGAGAGTCCTAGAGCTACTGTACTGTAGTAACTGGTGGATAAAGATGTAGCAGGCCTATTATTATTTTTAACATTATACTTAATATTTCGGGATATGACCCGCGCGGTTTTTTTATTGTATGTTATAGTAAAAAAGCATTTAAACTTAAGATTAAAAAAAATATTCCTGAATCAGCTTAATTTGCGACTTTCACTGACTTGGTATTTTTTTTTTTTTTTAACATGATCGTGAATTTTTGGTTACTATGGACTAGAGAAAGTGCTTTACTTAGTTGCGGTGAATGCCGTAGATACGATAATTTTCTATTCTTTTTTGTTATCCAAACCTAACATCATTTCTTAATTGCTTACTAGGCTGTAGCTTTCACTGCAACCATGAGAAAGCAAAAGCATGGTGAACTAGATTGCTCTTATTTATACATTACTTTACTCAACCCGTATATCACTCACAGGAAAAACCCTTCAATTTTTTTCTTAGTAAGAGCTAAGTACAAACGACGTTGTCATCACGTGTGCCCAAGCTGCTCTTTAAAGTAAAAGACCTATTATAATTTGCCTGGGAAAAGGGAAAGATCGACTGTGAATAACATTTAGGAAATGTCAATATTTCTTAGGATAAAACAATTAAACTCCAGTTTAACAACGGTTTTATGGTCTATGGTTGTGAAATTATATGGATCACTTTTCTAGGTTTAACTTTCGACCTTTTTTTTTTTTTTTTTTTTTTTTTTTTTTTTTTCTTTCTTTCTTTTTTTTTAATATACTTCCCTACCACTCCAATTGTATATTCTGCTACGTCACAAACTATTTTCCTAAGACTAGTGTTGTAAATAAATGGTAAAATTGGTCACGTTAAAATTGGGTGTTTTTCGTATTTTACCCTAATTATACGGACCGTTACCATTGCGGTACCGTTATTTTATGTTATTTAAGTATCTTAAGTATTATACCGATTTTTTACATATTTTAATGAGATATTTGACAGTGCCTTGAAGTTTTCACCGCGCAAAACCACCCAGAGCTGGGAGAAACAGGTTTGGATATGAAATATGATTTTTACTGAATACAACGCATGACAAAAGAAAGCGATAGAATTGTTAATTGTGCTGATTAATTTTGTTGTGAGGTGTTTTGTAATTGAGTGATAAATTGGCATTCGATTAGCCCTTCTCTTCTCTTATTCTCTTTTAAGAACAGCTTACGTAATTTTTCCGCTTAAACAGTTTCAGAAAGCAGCATCATTTGGCCCGTGGGTTTGTAGCATTATTACCTGGTCTAAAAAAATATTTGACTCAAGGTTGCCACTTTTAGCACGAAAGTGTTAAATGTAACACCAATTCATCATGTGTAACACTGTACATTGAATGTAGCATTTTTCTCGTACTTGACCAAATGTAGCACTTTTGTGCTACGATTTTCCTCTTTTTTTTGTCTTGGACGAAATAATGAGGATTTTGAAAGCAGGCACAGAGGGATTAAAAAAGTGCGGACCGCCTTTTTTCCATGTTTATTCGGAAAGTTCGGCGCGAAGTTTCATATAACAAGACATGGGTCCTATCGTCGTTGCCGTTGGCTAAAAGTAGCGTCTCTGGAAAAAATGGTCAGTACTGCAAGCCATCTGCTAGCAAGATGACATCAGCAGGATTTACTGCAAGCAAGTACATCTATGAGTTTCAATAGATTTTTTTTTTCTCCTCTGAATTTTAGGAGATCTAAACAGAACTACACAGGTTTGTACACTGGTACGCACCTATATGTCTAGGCCTAGTTTTTTACTCCAAATCTTTGGATAATAAAAGAAATGAAGACAGTGCTGCTAGGAAGCTACTTTGATCTCAGGCAGTTAGGAAGGAATAGTAGGAATCATGCAGAAATTGAACATGAAGTAGCAGGAGAAAAACAGTCAGTCACTGAAGAGTCTTTGACTGACTTTTAACCCAGAAGAAGAGTCAGTCACTATCATGCTCACAATTTGAAGATGAAAAGTGAGGGCTACGAATTATTCGACAATTAATCATAGGCAGTGCCTTAGCGCTGCCTAAGTAAAGAGCGAAAAAACTGAAGATAAATCCAAGTTTTTATTTCAGGCTTTGCATGTAGCTGTCTGAAAAGAAGAAGTCGCGCATTCAAAAGCTTGGTTTTCAAGCATCATGAAAACTAAGCTTTTGGTAATTGCGAACTTCTCAAATGAGCAAAAAAGAAGGTGAGAAACGAGAAGCAAACAAAACCGCCGCTAATTTTTGCTATCGCTTTTGGATCTTCCTCCAGAAACTATAAAACAGAATTCCTTATAATAGCGTGTCCAGACTATCCGCTTTCTGGAAGAAAATTGGACGGAAAACGGGGAGCTGAGACTACTACTTTCGTGCCATTTTTTGTTTCCGGGGCCGGATTATCAGTGGGTCTAAAAATGGAAAAATGAAACGTAAAACGGTAATACGGACTTCTTTTCTGGAAAAATTGCCAGAAGAAGGAGACGATTTCGATAAGTGATAAGGAAAAGTAATTTTTAACGTGGTTTAGAACAGAAAAGAGGACGGTGTCTAGCTGAGGCTCTAAAATCCTTTTTTAGGGTTTTGGCAAAAAAAAACAAAAAAAAAACAAAAAAAACTTATTTGATGATGATAGGCACTGAATGAATTGTTCAGAAACTTTCTGAAAAAAAGGTCAGTCTAGACTGGTTTTTCTGCTTCCAGTTTTCCGTCCCATTTTTCCAGAAAACGGTTAGTCTAGACTGGCTAAAGATGCAATTACATGATGTATCATGATGCAATTACATATATCAGAATATATTTTAGAATATTTTTTATGCCAGCCAATAATCTAACCACCCTTACATACGGGTTGTGTACTTGCATTTTACCATTCAGCGCTCTAATCAGCTCAAGATACATTTTTATTCTTTTACATTAAAAAAGATAAAAAAAAAACTGACATAAAAACAAATCTAAGTAGGTTTAAACGGACAGCCTTGTTTTCTGTGAAAAGTTGTGGGTATATTTCTTGATAAACGAAGAACATGAGGATACCTAAACAGTTTTATTTTAGTGGATCGAAATACACAGAAATCATGTCAGACTATAAAGGATGACTGATTACAGCAGGAATGATTACAGCCCAGTTATGGTATTCAAGAGCTTTTATGACCCCCTACTCTCCACAATTTTGAGCGAGTGCTTCCTAATGAAAGATATCTTGATTCGTCTACCGTATCGGATATCACGCCTCAATCCTCAAAAAATCGTCAGGGTTTTTATCTAATGTAATTAAGAATGCTAATATTTTTTGGAACAATCAGAAAAGGAAAAATGGAAAAAGAAAATAAAAGAATTGAGAAAAAAAGAAGCCATAAAAAGGGAGGCAACTAGTTCTGTGGACATGGCTAGCTCTGTGCTGAGAAAGACAAGTACAATCTGAAAAAATAATAAAAAAAAGACAGGAGGTAGTGAAATATCACTCGAAAACTGAGGAGGCTGTAATGGCGGGGACGAAATGGAAAGAGAAAACAGCGGAAGAGTAATTAATTCCGATAATTTTTATTTTATTTCAAAAAATCCTTAAAAAAACATTTAAGAAATGAGAGTTTTCATGTATTATAAAGAAGCGCTTGCCAGTATCTTTGGAAACGTACTACAAGCTTTGGAAACGGAGTACAAGCATTAAAAACGTAGTAACCTACACACTTCGGAAACGGAGTACTAACTCCTGAAATGGCCTACAAATAGCTGAGCCTGTGAATTTTCTATGTACAGCAGTTGGAAGAGTATTCTGGACAGTGTGACTGCCCAAGAGAGCTATTCCGGTGCCACCACAGGGGTACACCTCTTCTACGATTTAAACCCCAACAGCTCAGACTCAGACTAGCCTTTAAAGTCCTAACCAGTTTAAGCTTTGTAAACGGGCCGGACCCTTTGAAAACGGAGTAAAAACTTCGGAAATGGTGTTCAAACTTCTGAAATGGAATATAAACTCTGGAAACGGATTACAAACTTAAATTGATACAAGGAACCCCCTTCCCATAAAGATAAAAATACTACTGGCATAAAACCCTTTATGTTTGGACCTATGGAAACCAGTGATTTACAATTTTTCTTTTTTGTATACTTGAAAGATTGTTCATCTGATGAAAGAAGAATTTGTCCAAATTTAATCAACAGTTTTAAAGATTTTCACTCTTCTTAGAATTGCTCTCCTCTCTCCAACAGAATAGGCTAGTCAATGAAGCAAAGTTATTTTTCTGAATTAAATGAATAATAATAATAAAAAAAACGAATAAGAAATCTTGAAATCTTGCAAAAAGACATTTATAGACTGGAAACAAGACACAAAGTCTATTCTTTGTGGAGGGGGGGGGTATTCAGTGAGTAAAATTACCTGCCAGTTTAAAAGATCTTTTTGATATTCTCGCCGAGTGCCAACAGCTTTCTCTTTTAAGGGGAAAGCATTTTGAGGGTGTTAACTTCAAGTTCCCGGGGATTCTGCAGACGACTGTAAAAAGGACAGTCAGGCAGTTATGTAAATATGTAAATGAAGCATTGACATCAATGAGTGAAACTTGATATTTATATTATTTTTCTTGTGGAGTGTATTTAAGAATACTGTGGTGTATAGCCTATTTTTTGGCTTATAATAAGTTTATTATTATTATTATATTGCCCAAATTTATATATTTAATTATATACGTGTTTCTCATCTATTCTGTTACTTGTCTTTGTCTTGTCTCGCGCTAAGCTGAAAGAAACTAACGAAGAAACCGGTTTGTTCTCGAATTTTACACAGCGTAAACTTGAGTGAGTGTACCAAAATTACTTCTCCCTACGGAAAATAAAAAAACAAAACTCAAATAAAATTCTCAAATTTGGACAGTCTTATTTTTCGAGGGGGGATATTTTCATGTGGTGGGCATTTTCCATGGGGGTATTTTCCGAGGGGGAGAGGTAATCGAATGGGGGGGGGGGTAAACGCCTAGAAGCAGCCATTCCCCAGACAGACCGTTTCGATGTTTAATCTGAAATCCCATTTGAGATACGGCACCCAAGGAGTCGTGTTTGGTGGCCTGTATTCATGGCTTTGTTGACCTCAGTTGACTTAGTGTTACAATCAGAACCGTTCAAAGGGAGGGAGAGGTCAAGCAGTCCAGGAATCTGTGGGTAGGGGGGGCGTCGTGGCTGGGGAGTTGCTCACTATGGTCAAATTTTTCACTTTTGTTCGGCTTTTTTTGCTTATATTTAGTCAGAAGGCGGGTGTTGTAATTAATTTTTACCTCGATGCCACCTACCCTTGGAACGGTTCTGGTATTAGTTGTAGTATTAGTACATTTTGGGCCAGAAATTCAATAAATTAACGTATATTTAGTCCAATAAAATCTGAAGGAATGATGACAAGAGTATTCTTTTCCTGCATTATTTGATATGGAATGCACTTGATACATCAGGCAGGTCAGTCTGTTCCTACTTTTGCATTTGTAATCTTGATATGAAGTAGTATTTTACGGAATATCCAAGAGTTATTGCATACAGTAATGAAAAATAATGACTATTCGGGTGAACCAGGCCAGTTTTAAAAGTGACACCGTCCCCTCTCTTCATAAGAAATGTCTGAGATCAGGTATGGGATTACTTTCAGAAATTTCAAGAGAGTGTCAGTTTTCAGCCATATTTTCCATTTAATAACGATAACTATCGAAAACAGTTGTCAAAACCAGATATAAAGGGCTCTTAAATTATTTATTGGAAATAAAATATCTTCAAAGAATCTTCCATATTATAATTATAAGAGAATATATCAAATATATACCCCCCCCCCCTAAGCCTGGTGTGTAGCCCACTTTCCTAACCGTCTTGGGAAATTCTGATACAATTTTTTTTTTACTTAAGAAATAATTCTTTGATACCTCACGTCCTGCCAAGACTCTGACCTGCGTGCACCTATGACACCAAATTAAAGAAATTAATTTTTCATGCTTACCCGCACGCCACTGCTCTAGGGAGTGTGCGAGAACGTTTTCCATAGGCTGGGTGTTGTATGTAGAGTTAGTCTGGGCTAGCCTGAGATCGGAATTTTCCTGTTGTGTGCAGTGTAGACATGAGAATTGTACACTTGGACATTTGTCTAGGTTAATTTTTATCATTATTATTACTCAATCTTTGGAGCCGCATGAGGATGCATTATAGAAAGTTATTATGTAATTAAGAGACCTCTTCTGAGTGTCTAGTCATCTAGGGCGGTATGTCATCACTACCAAGTAAAGCTTTTTTTATTTTTTTTTTATAGTAATTTCAAGTAATGCTTTACTTCCTTAAATTTCAGCCTTTACGTTTATATCTATGTGACTGTGGTTTCTGTTTTGAAATGATAAAGCTAAAAATGCTAGCACTGTCCTTAAGTACAGGAAATAAAATGTCATTTATTTGGGCCTAAATTTGAATATTCTTCCTTAGATTAAAAGGAATTTAACCTAAATAGATAAGCTGTATTGCAGAAATTCAAAAGGTCTTCATTTTAATGGTAAGTAAAAACAACTCGTGCCCCGTAACCTGTGCTACACACGAATTTCCCTCATATCCTCCTCCTTGAATTATTTATACGTTTTTTTTTTTGGCAATCCAAAGGAAAAAAATATTGAGAACAAATTTTTTATCTACACTGTCTTCTTGTATTTTTGTGTACATTTAAAACCATGGCTCCATTGTTTATGCGTTTGGCGGTTCAGCCTTTTTTTTCGAAGTTTTTTTTCCCTTCCCTGTCTACCATGTCTTCACTTCTGTTTGGTATCTAGCTCTTCATCTTGGACTCATTCACAATAAAGCTACTCGAAAATTGTACTAAATTAGATTGACTGGAAATTAATAGGGTTAGATTGGCTGGATTTGCGAAAACTAGACATTTTGGCGTAAGGTTACACTGAGTCTCGGGCAACGCTTCATTCCGATTAAAAATATTACTATTTTTAGCATTTGGTGGTAATAAATATTACAAAATTATATACATGAAACTATTTATGTCTACTTGTTTGTATATATCTAGTCCTGTTTGCAGTGCCAGAACAATGAGTGCTTAAGTACTGTCTTTTAGTGCGTTCATTAATTTTGCGTATTGGAACTAGAGGTTTTTATTAGTAATTTGTTTCTATTCATTGCTTGTAAAAGATTACTTGAAAACCTAATGTCTCATGCTGCTACTCACACAGCTTGTGAGGAATACACATTTTTACTTTAATGGAGAAATATGTCAAATGTTTTATTGATATATGTTTCTTCTTTCATTCCATTCCATTAATAATTTTCAACGTTTTCAAGGTTATAGAGATGACAGTTTAGAAACGGTTAAGAGAAATCAAATTCAATATGACTTACCCTTGAAGATCTTATCATATGAAGATTTGTATGGCTGGACAATGGATGCTATTGTTCAAAAGGTTAGAAATCGTTACATTATTTTAAAAGCTGAAAATTCACTTTCTTCAAGCTTAATAATTCGTAAATTGTTTTTCTTTCCTTGGAATGACAAACTTGTTTACATTTCAGTAAAGCCTTATTTCTGCCAACTCTATACACAGCCTCGCTTTGGAAAGTTTGCTTAGAAACTGCAAATGATTTTTTTACATGACCGAGATCAAATTTTATATTTGTTTGGCACCTCTTACTCTAGTAAAGCTAACCCAAAATGATTGATACAGTAAGCATAACGATAGTTAATTATAGATAAACCTGAATAAGTAAAACAGATTAAACTGAGTTGATAAAAGGGAGAAAATAACTGAGAGAATCTTCTACGAATTGTCTTTTTAGAAAACGCGCTTTAGAAAACGCTTGTCACTAGCAGCTGGCCTTTTTAATAATCCTAGTATAAATGTTCAAAGTGATGTTGTTGGCTGAAAGCAAAAGGATGTATCTTACGTTTTATAGTTTTACAAGAAAGTGGAAAGAAGGATTTAAAGGCTTTCGCCAGAACACTTTGATGTTTCAGATTTTGGGTTGAAAAGCCTTCAAAAACTACCGTGTGAGGCTAAATCATTCGGTATCTTGCTCTTTGGTCATAAAGTTAGTTTTGGTAGTCTTTGGGCTAGAGGCATTGGGTCATCTTTTGTCGAAATAATAGCCCCCCCCCCTCTCCCTTGCATGAAGTAAATGTTTTTCCGCAAATATAGCCCATTGATAAAGTCCTTCTCGTGGAGTCTTTCTCAAATTCTAATTCATGCCCCCTCCCCCAAGTGATAGGTAGCCCCTTTGTCGCGGTCACTACCTTATATTTGTCGTTTGCCTTTGTCGCGATCACTACCTTATATTTTTTCGTGTGGTGGGCACATGTCACTTTCCATCAATATAATACTTTTACTCATCAAATAATAAATAGCTAAAGTAAATACGCAAGATAAATATGATAGGGAAAAAGAAAGACGGCTCAATCTTTCAATGCGTAATAAAATAAGGAGGAAGCGAATAGTGCCCATTTTCTATAGTTCTATAGACCTAGACATGCATTTGTTTAAAGGACACTAATTGTTAGAACAAAACACAGCTTATCAATGGTTATCTAAGTGAATTTGAATTCCAAGGATTTTATCATTATTAGTGAGAAAAGAGACTTTAGTCTATTATTTTCCACTGTCTTATCTGAAATGTTGTACCCGTTTTTCCATATTTCCATTTTGTCTTATTAGCCTAGTGTTACTTCGATAACGGATGAATTTTGGTCGACCAGTTTAGGTGTTACTTCTCTATGGGTAGAGGAAGGACGTATCTAAGGAGGGGGGAGGAGGAGGTACCCGGTTTGAGCCTCTCCCCCCCCCCCCCTAAGAAATTTTTGCCTAACTCGTAAAAAAGTAAAAAAAAAATGCATTTAAAGAAATTTTTGATGCATTTTGTAAAAAAAACTTTTCATGTGGATTTTTATGTGACTTTTCTCTGTTCTTTGTGATAAAACATACTGCTTATAATACAGAGTTCAATATCATGACAAAATCTGAGAAGTATTTCACCCTTGGTGGTTGACCCCCCCCCCTTGTCCAGAATTGCCCATGGTGTCTTCAAGTCCTTTATTTGAGGGACTTACAATAGTGTTACATACAATAGTCCCAAATCATGAACTCGACGTCTTTCTTGGGAATATTATCTGTGTTGTGCTGGAGATGAGCGCACAATTCTTTGGCTTCTTGGTCCCCCTAGGAAAAGTTTAGGGCAAACTGGAATAACAGTCATGTTGACAATGAATCTCTTGAGACAGACGGGGGTGCCGTGCCCGGAGACTGGTTGAATGGCAAGAATTTTACCTTTTGGCTTGCTTAGAAAGTAGGAAAATGGCACCTCAGCGATGAATTCTGTCATTTCCCCCATATCTAATGAGGATTACTTCGTTTATTGTTTTGATAAGTCTTTTGATAGTTCAACGACGTTGACCGTTAATGGTTGAGCTCATTTAGGACCAATCGTGCTTTTACGAGTTTAGCTAGCTTGCGTATATTTAATGTTCCAAGTAAGAGTGTTGTCTTAGAGGCTAATATAAATGAAACCTTAATGGAGAGATTTCTGCCGTTAACATTTTTCCCTCTAAGAACGGATACTCCCATTCCGGGTTCTGCGAATTTCAGTAATTTTTCCCGTTGCTGAGGGAAGCTGTACCGCCGCTGGGACGTGCTCACAGGTCAGTGGAACCTACACTGTGTAAATCAAATGGACCTCCTTTCTCCTCTGCTGGCATTTATGCACCCCTATTCCCCCTCCCCCTAGGTGTGGGTGGCCCAGCTTTCTTTAGGGTCCCAGGGACAGGGCCTCCTCTTGGTATGTGCTTTCTTGAACCTTTGGAGGTTCCCTTCATATTTTACGGGAAATAAGGGGTTCCAATTTGGCCTAATCAAACTATTGTATATTCTAATTCGTACATCACTTCCAACTTTGTTGTTTCAGGCAATTTGATATTTTGTTGACACTGACTGACCGTCTTCTGTTTGTTGGCACTGACAGTCCACGATAATTTAGAGAACTAGTATGAGTGGTTTGCTGAGCCTGTTTCTCCCTTTCTAAGAATCTTTGGAGATAATTAATTAAAAAACTTTAACTTTAGAAGAGGCTCAGTCTTTTTCCCTGAAAAAGGACTATGTCAATATAAAACGAACAGAAATTAATTAAAGACACTTTTTCCACAAAATAAGTTTTTCAAAAAAAGGAAAGAACTCAATTAAATCAGAAATGAATAAGAATGGAATCAAATAATCTACCAAGCATACAACTACCACAAATTAGTATCAATAAATAAATGAAACCCAAAACAAACAGAAATTAAATTAAATAACAGAGTCAAACTCAAAACGAGCAGAAATTAATATGAGATGGATTCTAAACCCCTATGCTTTCTAAAAGCCAGAATATAACTTGTATTTTATCGAAAAAAAATCAAATGAATTGACTGAAAAAATGTGCATTGTCAGTTTAATATATATATGCTGGTATTTATTCCTTAAAATCTCAATTAGTTTTTATTTTTTAACGTTATAAAAATGAAACATTTAAAAGAGATTTTTTCAGTAAAGTACAAATTATATTCTGGCTCTTAGAAAGCAAATGAGTTTAGAACCCTACTCATGTTAATTTCTGCTCGTTTTGAGTTAGACTCTGTTATTCATTTTAATTTCTGTTTGTTTTGGGTTTCATTTTAGCACTAGTCCTCTCAATTTCCAATCGAATGAGCCCCTTTTGAAGCTTCTACGACAAAACTTTCTGTAAGAACCTTATATGCCACTGCTATTTTCATAATATTACGGTGCAGTAAATAAATTGATTGATTGATATGCCCCAAGGGCATAACTTACTACCCTTGTCCTAGGGGATATGGGGGGAGGGTTGTCATCCTCAAAGACATAATTTCCAGACCTTTCAACTACGGTGAACAAAATGGCCATATCAAAATAATGATCGTAAATGTTTGGGGAAATGATGGGTGAGGGGGGGGGGGATTCTCCCTCCGATTACTTTTGGCTAATAAAAAGGGCAATAGCCCTCTCAGTTTCCAATCGAATGAGCATTTTTGAAGTTTCTACGACAACGCTTTTCTATAAAAAACCTAATATGCCCCCAGGGCAGAACTTACAACCCTTGCCCTGAGGGGTGTGGGGATGTTGTCATCCTCAAAGACCGAATTTCCAGAACTTCTACGGTGAACAAAATGGCTATCTCAAAATTTTGATTGGATGTGTTTGGGGAAATGGTGGGCGTGAGAGAGGGGTTAGTTGTCGTCCAATCACTTGTGACTGTTAAGAAGGCAGTAGTCCCTTGAATTTCCAATCGAATGAGCCTTTTTTGAAGTTTATACGACAATGCTTTCTATAAAACCTTATACGCCCCGGGGCATAACTTACAGCCCTTGCCCTGAGGGCTATGGGGGGGGGGGGGGTTGTCATCCTCAAAGATGTAATTTCCTGAACTTTTTACTCTGTTGAACAAAATGGCTATCTCAAAATTTTGATTGGATGTGTTCGGGGAAATGGTGGGTGTGAGAGGGGGTTAGTTGCCCTCCAATCACTTTTGACTATTAAAAAGGGCACTAGCCCTTTGAATTTCGAATCAAAGGAGCTCTTTGAAGTTTCTGCGACAATGCTTTCTTTAAAAACCTTATATGCCCCCAGGGCATAACTTGCAGCTCTTGCCCTGAAGGCTGTGGGGGGAGGGGGTGTCACCCTCAAAGACATATTTTCCAGATCTTTCAACTACGTTGAATAAAATGGCTATCTCAAAATTTTTATTGGATGTGTTTGGGGAAATCGTGGGCGTGGAAGGGGTGTTAGTTGCCTTCCTATCACTTTCGGCTATTGAAAAGGGCACAGGCCCTTCCAATTTCCAATCGAATGAGCCCTTTTTGAAGTTTCTACGACAACTCCTTCGATACGAAGTGCCCTGGTCTAAACAAAGAAACAAAGCCTATGATTTCTTTCAATTTTTATGGCTTCAAAAATCTCGAAGGTAAACAAGATATTGAGCTAAGAGGACCTCAAATCAAGATCTAAAGGAAGCTCTTCTGGGTATTTTTTGTTGTTGCTCAATCATCATCTCAGCACTTCCCTTTGAAGCATCTGATTTGAGCGTATTCCTCGTTTGGTAAATTGAATGCCTTGGCTTGTTTTCTTTGTTCCTCTGTCAATGGGGATTGTCGGCAAAGTAATATTCTCGATTTTTTCTGTCTTCTTGAATCAAAGAAGTTTGTTCTTCGTCCTCCGGCGTTTCTCCTCCAGCGGACATAACCTCCTTTATTTACTGTAGGTAAATGCTCTACCCAATCTTACTGGTGACTTTATGTTGTGAGCTGAAAGATTATCACAGACAAAATCGAATGTGCATTTTTTAGGTTAATCTCAGTCACCAAATTCTAATGCAGAAGATTCACTCGGCGCACCATTATAATTTGTAGTATTATTTCCATGGCAATTGTCTTGTAATTTTTGTCTTCCATTGAGGAAAAAAAGACGAGTATTTAACAATCTACGGATTTGTCCGGTTCTTTACTTGTGGCTCTATCTTTACCTCTTTTTAAACCAATTATTGCTTGTATAACAGTAACCAAATTTTTAAACTTAACTTGCGTAAAAGATAGAATTTTGCGTTTCCTATTTCGAATAAACTTATATTTATCTTAAAAATAGTTAAAACGATTAAAATCGTCATGACTTGTTTCTACAATTAAATAACAAACGGTTATGGCAACGGCTATGGTCAGAGTGGACTTTTCAAGAGTCTACCTAACCAGAATCGTGGCTGCAGAGACCGCGGCAAGGTTATGTCCAGGATTGGTGCCCCTCGAGGAAATTATAACTTAGTAAACGACACAGTATGGTTTTTTTTATGTTTTTGTGGGTTTTTCTAGGCTGAGTAACTTCTTCCTGGATATTTTGTCTATTATAGGCTGCCTCTCCATGGTAGCATAATATTTTGCAGCCATGAATAAGTAACGAGTCGGAGGTAATAGGCTTGATTCAAACCATTTTCGAAAAAAGGCAGTTATATTAATATTTCCTTGAGTTCGGGCTATTTCATGTATTCTTGTGATGGAATAGGATAGTCGCAGCATTCTGAGAGAAACGAGGGCCTTCTGCTATCAGATTGCATAAATGTTTCATATATTTTAGCTAAAAGCCAATCAAAATTTTTTGATTTTATTTCTCAGTAATATATCATATATAGGAAAAAGTCTTCGGCTTTTTGTTAGCTAGTAAAGAGCGAACCACATTTTTGAAACTTGCTCTTCGTTAATATTTGTTCTGTGTCATTATGAATAATGGTTCTGCTGACGAAAAATATATGCATTGTTTTTAAAAAATTGCATCTTACTTTAATTTAATCACTTTTGACGTTTAGAAAGAGCTCTAGAACTGTTAGTTTCCAACTGAATAAGCCCCCACCCCTCTCCCTTCTATAGGAAGCGTCCAGAAAAAAGAAATAATGCATGGAACCCATATTATGTTGCAAGTTTGTCCAAGTGCTACCAAATGAGGGCACCCCCCCCCCCAATTTTCACGCATTTTAGTAAAAATCAAACTACGAGCTGAACCCTATTCTCTTCAAAAAGAATTATCAAAACTATCATATGAATTGTAATCTAGTATGCCGTTTCTCTTCTCGCTGGAATCCTAGGTTTCTTCGGTTCGAACCCTACCCATAGCAACTGAAAACTTGAGAAAATGTTTTGAAAAATAACCTGTCAAGTGAGGAAGAATCGCTGTTTGAAACTGATCTATGAATGATAACTTCGATTTGGATTAGTCTTAATGGTAAAAGAGTATTGCAAAAACAAATCTATGGGATTTTCACAAAAATAGCCCAAAAGTCCCACAAAAATGATGTCATCAAAATTAAAACGGTCCATAGCCGAAGACGTTCTTTTTAAAAATTCCCAGGGTCTGGAGCACTTTGGAGGCAACTGGCTGAGCATGTTGGTCAAGCTTCAATTCATCATCCACAAGTATACCCAGGTTTTTTTCGGCGGGGGAGGAACCAATCATTTGCCCAACACCATGTATTCCGCGCATATGATACTGACCCCTCACATTCTTTCTGCCAAAATGAATTGTCCTGCATTTCTTGATGTTGAATTCTTACCTCCAGAGTTTTGCTCAATCAGTGAGTTTGTTTAGGTCAGCTTGTAATAAGGCTCGCTCTTCTGTTGTTTTTGCAGGGCTGATGATTTTCGAATCATCAGCGTACAGGTTCATTTTATTTATGACAGATTGTGGGGCATTGTTGATACAGATGTTGAATAATATTGGGCCAAGGATCGTTTCTTGTGCGTTCCCTGTGACTCCACTTTCCACTTCAGTACTATCCGACGAAAATACCTGACCGTTTTCTCCATGCACCTTTACGCTGTGTCTTCTATCTTTCAGGAATGCGATCACCAACTCAACAACCTCCTGGCTTACCCCGATTGCAATTAATTTTGCCTGTAGTCGCTGATGATATACTCTGTCAAATGCTTTGACAAAATCTAGGAGAATGGGGTCTACTGGGTTTCCTTTTTCTAGGAGCTCTATGACAAAATTGTATGCGTCTATCAGATTTGTATCAATGGATCGTCCTGATCTAAATCCGTGCTGACTGCTTAATAAGATTGCTGGAGGTGATGTGACTGACAGTGGCAGTATTTACCATTCCTTCCAGAATTTTCTCAACAATGGATGTAATGCTAATAGAACGGTTATTTGATGGGCCTAATTGGCTGCCACCTTTATAAGTAGGGGCGATATTAGCATTCCGCCAGTCTTGAGGCACTGTCTTTGTACCCAGGGATTTTTTGAAAAGTTCTGCGAGAGGCAAGGCTAATTCTGCATGAACTTCCTTTAGTGTCCGAGGGTGTATTCCGTCAGGCCCTACAGATTTGTTCTGGTTCAGATTTTTCATCCATATAATTGTTGTATGCTTGTCACAAGATGATACAGGAATCTCTTTCACTTTACTCCATGATTCAGGAGCATCTGCATTCTCAATGAATGACCCATCTTTTCTTGAAATTTAGTTGTTTTTTTTCCTGCTTGTCCTATATTTCTTTTTCATAAGGATAAAGATTCTCCGGAATTACTGAGTGGCAGACAAAGTGTCGAATCGAAGTTTCATTTACTGGGTCTACTTTTAAAGTTTCCATGTTTAGTTCAGATTTAAAGCAATTACAAAAATTGAAAGACTCGTCAGTATTATAAGTTTTTTTTTTGCTCTAGAAAACGCAGAAAACTGAAGAGAATTGTATTCTTGGTATTATGATGTGACTCTTGCAGGAAATAAAACTACTTAATCCGTAAAGAGTTCTATAGTGCCAGAGAGTGTCGGAAGCAGTATAAAGGTGCCGAAACATTTTCTTAAATAGTCAGAAATGTTCCGTCATTATTAAAAGAAAAAGCAGTTAATGTTTGAACAAAAGAAAAATGAAAACAATGACAGCAATACAGCCTAACCAAAATTCGCTAGATGAAGTTTGTGACTTTTATCTGACGTAGTTTTCCACTCTTGCAAGTACAAGTAGTCTTTGGTTTGTTTACGCGAGTGTTTAAAACGCTAAAAAAAAAGCTGTGTCTGTTTAGTCATGTCACCCCCAAATATAAGAAATGAGTCCCAATGTATGTTGCGCAGTATTACCCGACAGCTTGTAAAGTTGTTGAATATCTAATCAACCCTTTTCATTTATTTGAAAGCCATAGATTGTCTCGTGAAGAAATAATACAAAGTTACACATACAAGATAATACTTAAATTATCCTAAGTAGTGACAGTAGATACTTCAAACCAAGTTCTCACTGCCCAAAGCTCCAGACTCTTGTGATGACATTTCTTATACTTAATGTGTCAGAATATTGTTAACGTCCAGATTTTTAGTTTATTGCCTGAAAAAAAAATGAAAATTTCTCAGAAAAAAATGATATATTGAATGTCTTTTCTCGCTTTATGAAATTAGATAATTTGTTGTGAAACTTGCTCTTGTGGAATGAATTCTATCTTTTTTGACCTCTTTAGACTGATGTTATTTATCAAAGCATGAACAGAATATTTTATGGAAATATTAAAGAGGATAATATGATAAGAAACTTTTAAAGACAACGAGTTGTAGAAAATATTAATTGAATATTTTGAATATAAATCTAATAGCAGTCTTTGGCAATACAAACGAGTAGAATACAAATAAAGTCCAACGCACGATAAGAACGAGAAAACTGAAAATAAAACCAAAAAACCGTCCTACAATTATCAACTAAAGCATGTTCAGCTAAGACTGACAAACAATGTAATTCAAACATAAAAAATCATACCAAGAGCAAATTTTTTCGGAGTGTCTTAATTTTTTTTGCAGCTAGCTTTGTAGGTCTTTTAGATACAGGCCCATTGTGCTTGTTATTGTTATTTAATGACCGATCGTTTTAGTGAAATCTTTGTATAATGTACTAGGCGTTTATTCTCCTAAGTCTCTATTTAAAAAGTATTATTGTTTTTAACTTCAGTTTAATTCCAATTGTCTCTTGAACAATTTGTTGAATACCTTGGTCACTGCTAATCAAAGTGGTGTCTTAAAAAAGTATAGATTGACTAGGGTTTTCGAAAATACAATTGGTCAGTGCTGAATCGGAAGCAATAAAAATATTAGCAGAACTTGGTGCCTTTGTTATGCTATCCTTATGTTGTTGTATGTTTTTCCCAATTTCGGTATGTGCTGCCGACATAATAATTGCTGCAGTCACATGATATTTAATATACCCCTTATGGAGTAACTGGGGTCTCATCTTTACCAGAGCCAAGGAAATTCATAACTTTGAAATTACTTGTAAAAGCACTTTAAATAGAGACTTAGGAGAATACACGCTTAATATGTCATACGCAAATTTAGGCTAATTAAAAACAATTGGACATATTATATATCAAAACCAATAACCAATTACAATCAACCTGCATCTAGAAGACCCAGAAGGCCATCTACCAAAAGAGGAAGACACGATATACAAACTTGCTCTTTGTATGATTTTGTCTAGTCGAATTACCTTGTTTGTCACTCCTAGATGAACATGCCTAAAGTCATAAATGGTAGCATTGCTTTATTGTTGGTTTTAGTTTCAGTTTTGTCGAAAGTTAAAATTTTTTTTTATTCTACTCGTTTTGTTGCTGAAGAAGGCTATTAGATATATAGTCGAAATACTCATTTAGCCTTTTCTACAATTTACTGCCTTTAAAAATTTCCCCGTTGCATTATCCTCCTTATTTCTTGTATTAAATAAAAAAAAAACAAGTTGTTTTAACTGAAAGTAAGGAGCAACATTAAAACTTAAAACGAACAGAAATTATTCCGAATATGAAAGGGGCTGTCCCCTCCTCAACGCCTCGCTCTTTACGCTAAAGCTTTTTACTGTTTTGAAAAATAAAGTTTTATGACAGATTCAAACTTTAGCGTAAAGAGCCAGGTATTGAGGAGGGGACAGCCCCTTTCATATACGGAATAATTTCTGTTCATTTTAAGTTTTAATGTCGCTCCTTACTTTCAGTTAAAAAACTAGTTTTTTTATTTAATTTCTGAACGTTTTTGAATTAATGCAGTTTTGATTTTGCCTCACCGTAAATGAATAATTAAAACAAAATTTGCATATTAATTTTACTTTTTTGGCTAAATGGCTTTCTCGAAATTTTGTTCTGACGTAACTTACGAATTAACCTACGTAACGAACTTCTATATTCGTATGTTTTATTACGTATATTAGGGAGTTTGTCCCCAATCGATACCTTGCTCTTTACGCTAAAGTTCGAATTTTGTTCGAATCACAAACCCCTGAATCACAAAGGCCGGTTAATTAGAATAGATAGCTCTTTTGAAAGTACTAAAAAAACTTTAGCGAAAAGGGCGAGGTATTGACTAGGGGGCGAACCCCCTCATATACATAAAAATTTATGTTTTTTTTTAATTTTAATGTTGCTCCTTAATTTCAGTTGAAAAAACTAGTTTTTTATTTAATTTCTAATCGTTTTTTAAATAATGCCGGGAAATCCGGCATCCTCTTCATAGAAATATCCTTTCCCCCGAGAAAACATCCTCCATGGAAGGATCCTTCCCCGTAACCCACTCCTCCAACACCGTCCTCCCCATCAGAAAAAATCCCTCCTGAAACGTCTGTATGCTTCCCATTATCCAATACTATATGTAAACAATGGGCAAAGTTCATAACTTGCAGCCCTTCTCCCGTGAATTGTGGGGGATTAAGTCATCCTCAAAGAAATATTTATTAGATCTTTGAAAATGGTGAACAAAAAGGCTATATCAAAATCTTGATTGGGTGACTTTGGGAAAAAAATGAGCGTGGGAGGGGGCCAAGTTGCCCTCTAATTTTTTGGTCACTTAAAAAGGGCACTAGAAATTTTAATTTCCGTTCAAATGAGCCCACTTACGATATTCTAGGACTACTTGATCGATACGATCACCCCTGGGAAAAAAAAAAAAAAAAAAAAAAATAAACACACATCCATGATCTTTCTTCTGACAAAAAATACAAATTCCACATTTTTGCAAATAGGAGCTTGAAACTTCTGCACTAGGGTTTTCTGATCCGCTCAATACGATGATGTGGTTTTTATTTAAGTTCTATGACTTTTAGGGGGTGTTATCCCCTTTTCTTCGAAAATCTGGCAAATTTTCTCATGCTCGTAGCTTTTGATGGGTAAAGCTAAACTTAATGAAATTTATATATTTGAAATCAGCATAAAAATCTGATTCTATTGATGTATCTATGGATATCAAAATTCCGGTTTTTAGAGTTTCGGTTACTATTTAGCTGGGTCGCTCCTTACTTACAGTTCGTTACCACGAACTGTTTGATAATGGAAAGGCAGCGTGGCCTTCGTCACTATTTAAAGAATACTTTTGAAAATATATAGCGACATAATTTCCTCAGAGATGGGAAAAGCTTCCAAAAAGAGCAAAATGGAAGTACTTATCTATCTGAGCCCTTTATTTGTCTCTTTATCAAATAATCTTGAAATTCTAAAATCTTTAAAATAATCTCCTGAGCGCTTTATTTCTTGTGTTTCTGAGCTCAAAATACATTAGTTCTGACGCCAAATTTTTTCCTAATCGCCATTGGGATTTTTAGGTTAATTCATCGTGTAGTTTCAATCTAGCAACCCTAAAGTTAAAGCTGTATGAATAGAGCGTGTCAAGCCAAAAATCAGTAATAAATTATCATTATAAGTCAATAAAATCAATTGATGAGAATTACGATGTCTAGTAACGGAATCGGATTTGGAGCTACAAATTGCTACGCAGCCCATGTGGAATATGAAGAAGTATGCCATACTAGAGGCATCAGTTGTTCAGGAAGAGCTTGCTCTTGGCATGGAGATCAGCTCTTTGGCATAGCTCTTGCTTTGAGATCAGGGGAAATTGTTCGTCATCTGGTTAGTATGCATTCACAATGGGCGGTTGAAACAATTCCTCGACAGATTACAACGGTAGAATAGAAAATTCGTCATGGTCCTTACGATGAATTTTTCTTACCCGAATGTCTTCTGTCGGTGACAATATGCCCTCTCCAGTCCCAAACTTTGGCATCTGCTCCCGGGATCAAACTGGGAAAGGAATCTTTTATATTAAAGGATTTATAATAATAATTGTAACATGTGATTATTTTCATCGAACATTTTTTCCTAATCTATAATAATTGTTTACTCAATACTATAGCCTTTTTTCCACGTTGCATGATCTCTACGTGACACGATTTTAACTTTGAGGCTATTGTGACATGTGTTTTTAATGAAATATTTTTGTGCTATCTTCGAGGTATTGATTTTTTTTTCCAAAAGTGCAAATTAGATAGATAACGTAAGATAAGATAAGATAACTTGTATTTCAAGCCGAAATGTGGCCATGTACACAAATAACATACAAGATTAACAAATTACAGCACTCGTCACAATAATAAAGAAAAAAATATAAAATAAAATAAAAACTACTCTCTTCTATTTGCGAAATACTCATCAAGATATCTTCCCACTAGACAAATAAATTGTGAAGACGTACTTTTCAAGGCATCAGGAAGCAGCACTCCATCATTCCCAAATAAATTTTCCCTTATCCTCAAAAGACCTCGACAACGACTCAGACAATGCTTCAAATCCTCCTCCTCTTCTTGGCAAAAAGGGCAAGCAAACCTGCCATCCGGGACAATTTTCCTCCTCTCAAAAACTTTCAATCTCGAACGAATCGGAAGGCAATTAGATCGTAGCTGCATCCAATATGTGAGGTATTTAGATGGTAAATTTAACTTAAAGTAAAATTCCTGACCGTAAATTATAATATATCTTAACCTCATTATAATACCTTAAAGTTTCCGAATTCTTAATCTCCTCATCCCATTTCTGTATCGTCTGGTCCTCCAGCACCCGCTTGATTTCCTTGTCCAACTGTAATTGTTGACTAGTTGGTCCAAGGCCATCCTTCTATGCGAAAGAAAAACCTGTCTTATCCAGTACCTCTTTAACTTTAAAAGGGCAAGATCTTTTCCTATGTAGCTGAAGTAACTCATCATATGCAGCCTTCAGTAACCTATCACTGGGTAGCTGTACAACCCTTAGCCAAAATTTTATCATTTGGACCGTCCTATAACTTTTAAGAGACCACAGTCCAAGGTCTCCTTTAAGAAACTGGGTATGGGTCATTCTATGCAACCCGTACAATCTCTTAAAATAACCTAGCTGAAGGCTTTCTAACTAGGCAGCGTTCTCATGTCCCCAGATTTCTGCCCCGTAATGGAGAATCGGCATAATCTTAGATAAAAAAAAGTCCTCTTATGCAAAGACAAATTCTTTATTCCACTAATTTTATTCCTGAAAAGTGAAAATGTTGCAGCTCTTCCCCTATTTAACACTTCTTTAAAACGAGAATTCCATCCACCATTACTTTGGAAGATATAACCAAGATACTTTATTTTTTCAACTACTTCTAATTGTTGTCCTCCAAATACAAATATATTATCTATTTTTTCATTCCTTTTACTGAAAACGACCACTTTAGTCTTCATAACGTCAAGCCGTAACTTTTTCATTTGCAAATATTCCTCAATTAAATCAAGTAACATTTGTAGCTCCTCCCTTAGCGACTTCGCCATCAATACAGTATCATCCGCAGACAATAACACCGACAAATTAATTTTTCCAAAACACAGCTTTGGAGCCCACTTTTTTTCCCGAAACTTCCCCATATCATTCAAAAGCAAACCGAACAGTCTCGGGGACAAGGCGCTGCCCTGCTTCACTCCTTTCTTAAGGTCAAATAGCCTGGAAAATCCCGAACCTGCAACCCTTACCATAGACTTAGTCCCGGAATACATACCAACAAATAAACGAATAAAACTTAAAGGTAGACCTACATCTCTTAAACACTTTTCAAGGAGAGCTCTATCTACATTGTCGAATGCCTTTCTTAAGTCTAGAAACGCAACATACAGCTTATTTCTACCTGATCCATACTTCTCTATCAGAGCACTTAACACAAATTCTCTATCCGACGTACTATACCCTTTCCTGAAACCCCCTGCTCCTCTTTAATTACCCCATAGCCCTCCAACCATTCATTCAACCAATTGTCCAAAATCTTTTCTAAAATTTTACTAAGTGCAGGCACTAATGCTATCAACCTATAGCTATCATGATCACTAGGACTACCTTTCTTAAATAGAGGTACCATAATCGATACTTTCCATGGGGAAGGCCATACACCACTATTTATAATTCTATTAAAAATATTCACTAAAACTAGCAAAAAAAAACCCAAGAAACCTCTTCAACAAAACTTCTGGTATACCATCGATTCCTGGCCCTGATCCTCCCTTCATCTTCTTAGCTACTTTCCTAACTTCATCTGAGGTTCCCTCCTTCACTAACTCATAATCTTTTTTTTCATCGGAAATTGTGGAGCAACCCTTGAATCATCACTATCAAGG
>NC_142794.1:63777860-63811034 GCF_049724085.1 Artemia sp. Qi Xiang Cuo
CATGCAAGCAAATAACAAAAAATTCGCAAATCTCGTAAACTAAAGAAGTAATACACACTTTTCTGTTTTAGATGTGTACATTTTCACCCTTTCTGATTCAAATGTGTATGTTCAGTCAGAAAAGCATAGTTTTGGTTCAAAAATGAACCATTTCCATAAAAATAGCTCTTAATAGAACTTTTTTAAGTGTGAACTCCTATTTTTCAGATGAAAATTTAACTAAACCCCCGTGTCTTTGATTTTGAAAATCATTTATTTTTTATAGAAAACTACAATAGCTTCACGGGAATCATCTTTTAGCATATTTTTAAACAATTTCTCTGATTATAATGTATATCTTCAGTCACAAAAGCATGGTTTCGGTTCAAAAATGAACCATTTCCAAAAAAAAAAGCTCTTAAAAGAACTTTTTTAAGTTTGAAGTCCTATATTTCAGACTAAATTATAGAAAATATAGTCAAAACACACTTTTCTGTTTTAGATGTGTACATATTCACCTTTTCTGATTCAAATGTGTATCTTCAGTCAGACAAGTATAGTTTTAGTTCAAAAATGAACCATTTCCATAAAAATAGCTCTTATTAGAACTTTTTTAAGTGTGAACTCCTATTTTTCAGACGAAAGTTTAACTAAACCCCTGTGTCTTTGATTTTGAAAATCATTTATTTTTTATAGAAAACTACAATAGCTTCACGGGAATCATCTCTTAGCGTATTTTTAAACAATTTCTCTGATTATAATGTATATCTTCAGTCACAAAAGCATAGTTTCAGTTCAAAAATGAACCATTTCCATAAAAAAAAGCTCTTAATAGAACTTTTTAAGTGTGAAGTCCTATTTTTCAGACTAAATTGTAGAAAATATAGTCAAAACACACTTTTCTGTTTTAGATGTGTACATTTTCACCTTTTCTGATTCAAATGTGTATCTTCAGTCAGAAAAGCATAGTTTTGGTTCAAAAATGAACCATTTCCATAAAAATAGCTCTTAATAGAACTTTTTAAGTGTGAACTCCTATTTTTCAGACGAAAATTTAACTAAACCCCCGTGTAACTGAATCCGTATGTAACCGATCTCTCGTGCAACTCAAGCCCCCAAATCTCGTAAACTAAAGCTTGTGTATTATAACGACCACAGAGTAACTTCGCTAATACATGGGTTGGGATGGGGGGGGGGGACGACTTGATGTTCCTTCCCATGATATTCTACGACTTTATGTTCCTTTCTGTGTCATTCTGGACCTTGTATACACCTTTTCAAAGAGAGTGAGTATCCTTTCACATGGCCTTATACTTCTACGACTTTATGTTCCTTTCTGTGTTATTTTGGACCTTGTATACACCTTTTCAAAAGAGAGTGAGTATCCTCTCACATGGCCTTATACTTCTACGACTTTATGTTCCTTCCTGTGTTATAGAATTACCAGAAAAACCGGAAGGAACATATCTTTTCGCAAAAAATTCGCAAATCTCGTAAACTAAAGAAGTAATTACCCTTTTCATAAACATTGGTCCTTCTATTAATTAACTAATGAAAATAAATCATTATTATAGCAATACACAATCTCGCTAATATTTAAAAAATTGTAAAGAATGTTTAGTTCATATTATTATTTTTAAAAAAATATTAGCAAAGTTTAAAAAAAAAAAACCTAATACTAACATTAACGATGAATGACCACGGAACTTTCTCTAATCGAACGACATTTGAAAAAATTGCGTCATTCCCCTGGCAAAGAGTGTGATGACCTGTAGATAGGACTACCAGAAAAAACCTGTTTGGTACATAGGAGTCCCAGAAATGGTACTTAGCAATCTACTGAGGAGGCGTGTTTAAATCATTATAGAAATTCAATTTTGTTTATAGGCCAATGAATGTAAGTGTTTATTAATATGTGAGTTTTGTTTTCCTAGTTATTTACATTTTTTCTTTTGTTTTTTTCTTTCTCTTTATGTGTTTAGTATTTTTTATTTTGATGTAAATTAAGGTTTTTAAAAAGAACATTTTTTGTTTCATTTTTTTTCTTTTTTTTCCGTTGAGAAAGGCTCCTGGACGTGGGGCCGAAATATTCGGAGTATTTTTGTTTAATTAAGTGTTTATTTTATTGTATTCACTGCTTTATAAAAATTAAAATCCGTTTTCTTGCTTAATTATTCGTGAAAAAGGGGGTACCCCCCCCTCTACACGTGAAAGAATCTTAATGAAAATCACACTTTCAGATCCTGCGTATCAGAAGACCCTATTACATAGGTTTCAAGCTCATATCTGCAAAAATGTGCAAATTTGTATTTTTTGCCAGAAGAAAGATCACGGATGCGTGTTTATTTTAATTTTAATTTTTTTTAGGGTTAATCGTACCAACCCAGTGGTCCTAGAACATCAACGGAGGGCTCACTAAAACGGAAATTAAAAGTTATAATGCCCTTTTTAAGTAACTAAAAATACTGAAAGGCAACTAAGTCACCTACCAGGCCCCTTTTTTCACAATTTCGTCTTATCAAAATTTTAAGAGAAAGCTATTCTGTTCACCATAGTTGAAAAACCCAATAAATATACCTTTGAAGGCAACAAATTCCCCCTAGAGCCCTTATTGAAAGGTCCTAAAGCTATAAAACTTGCCAAATGTATACGCATAGTATTTGTTATTGGGAACTATGCATATATTTTTTTTTTGGGGGGGGGCGAATTTATTGCTGGGCCGTTCTCCACAGGGAGAATTTTCCATGCGGAGAGAAGTTTCCAGGGAGTAAACTTTTCAGGGGAAGTTTTACACTGGGGGAATTTGCTAGAATTCCAATACGATTTTTTTTTTATGTGTCTTGCTTTCGTTATCTATCTTAAAACGAACAGAAATTATTACGTATATGATATGGGTTCGCCCCCTAGTCAATACCTCACTCTTTACGCCAAAGATTTTTTAAGATATTTTAATAAGAGCTATTTATTCTAATTGCTATATTTATTCTAATATTTATATTTATTCTATGTATTCTAACAAAGCTATATATTATAATGGCCTTTGTGATTAAGGGTTAATTTTTAAAGAATTGGAACAAAATTCGAACTTTAGCGTAAAGAGCGAGGTATTGACTAGGGGGCGAACCCCCTAATATACATATTAAAAGCATATGAATATAGAAGTTCGTTACGTAAGTTAATCCGTAAGTTACGTATATTTATTATTAATAAAAAAGTTTGTAAATAAAATTAAACAACTTTCGAGGAAGCCATTTAACCAAATAAAAGTAAAATTAATATGAACATTTTGTTTTAATTATTCATGTACAGTGAGCCAAAATCAAAACCTGCATTAACTTAAAAACGTTAAAAAATTAAATAAAAAAAAATAAGTTTTTTTTACTGAAAGTAAGGAGCGACATTAAAACTTAAACGAACAGAAATTATTCCGTACATGAAAAGGCCTGCCTCTTCCTCAACTCCTCGCTCTTTACGCTAAAGGTTGACTCCGTCTCGAAACTTTGTTTTTTAAAACAATAAAAAAATTTAGCGTAAAGAGCGAGGGATTGAGGAGGGGCCAGCCCCTTTCATATACGGGATAATTTTTGTTCGTTTTAAGTTTTAATGTCGCTTCTTACTTTCAGTTAAAATAACATGTTTTTTTTTATTTAATATGATTCAAGATTCAGTGGAAGAGCTCACGATTCCCAGTCATCTGGGTTCCCAGGTGTTCAGGCTTTAAACTAGGGTTGTTTTACTTGCCTACATTTTATTTATGAAAGGACCTGTCTTTACAGGACTAGACAAGGTTGTAGCCTCATTTAAATCAAACCTTATATCAAGTATAACAACTAGTTCTTTTATCAAATGAAGGTCAACAGCGACATTAAAAAGCAAAACGAACAAAATTTTTTTCATATATGATCGGAGTTTATCCCTCTTCCGCCTCCTGCTTTATCGCTGAAGTTTCATAGTATTTTCTAAACGCGTTTTTGAGTTCAACAATAGTAATTAATGGACGTTGGCATATCAATATTTATACCAAGACGTCCCATGTTGTTTTTCTGGACTACTTAAACTAGTAAGGAAAGTAAATCCATACACAGCTCGTAAGTAACTGGGAGGATGTAACGATTCGGGCTACTCCCTCGATTCGTTCAGATTTCAGTCTGGTCGTGAATGTGGGGCGTGCTTGGAACTTGGTTCCTCCTGAGATATGACAGTGACGAACACTTGGTTCCTTTAAGAAACAGATGAAAGGTTTTGCATTAAGATTAAATGCTACATGATTTTGGTTTTTATAGGATTCTTATGGATGCTGCTTAGTTAGCATTAGATCCTTGATGACGTAGACAAAATTCTAATTTGTTTTTTATTCTCGGGTAATGGGAGGATCGCCGTATTAGCGGGAACTGTTAGTGAATTGATTTCTTACTTCTTATCGACATGGCCGGTTTTACCATTAATGAGTTATTGTAAGTCGTTTCCCCAATAACGGCCATTGAGCCCTTAGGAATATTACCTTTGTTATTGCTGTATTATTGAAATAAATATAACTTGAACTAGGACGACTGTAAATGTTCTATTTACCAATCGCATTTAGGACGTTTGAACCGAAAATTATCAAACAGACCGTGGTAAGGAACTATAACCAAGGGGCAACTCACGCCAATAGTAACGGAAATCTGAAAATCAGAATTTTGATAATAATAATACATCAAAAGAATTGGCTTTTTATGCTGATTCCAGTCAAATACAATTTACGTAAGTTTAATGTAACTTATCCAAAGCAACAAGCCTAAGAAAATTCACCTGATTTTCGAAAAAGGGGGAGGGGGAGACTCCACGAAACACAAGCAATCTTGAATGAAAATCACACCAGTAGATTCAACAGAGCAGAGAATCACTCTAGACGGCTTTAAACTTCTATCTACAAAAATTTGGCATTTGAATTTTTTTTTTCACAGAATATCACGAATGCGTGAATATTTGTTGTTGTTTATTTCCCAGGTCTTATTGAGCCAATGGTCCTTGAAAATCGGACAAGAGCTCATTCAAATATAGATTAAAAGTTCCAGTGCCCTCTGTCGGTAACCAAAAAGATTTTATCATGGGAAAGTGGCGTTATCTGCCATTATGTGGCACCAAACTGCTATTTTACTCCAAAGGGGACCAGGTTGCTATTGCTATAAATTAAAAGTTCTTCCTAGCTTCCTAGCTGCAGAGAAGGTAATGTCACATGATGAAGCATTCGTTCCTGAAAAGTCACATAGTCCATAAAGCATTGCTGGTTATTATAGATATCTATCTTAATGCTTGATTTAACTAAGTTGATTCAGTTGTTCTTTCATGAAATTATATCTTAATGCTTAATATAACTAAGTTGATTCGGTTGATCTTTCATGAAATTATATCTAGTGACGTGTAATTGGGAATCAGCTATTATGAAGGAGCGGTGGTAGATCATTGTGTAGTTGGGGGGGGGGAATACATAAAAGAGCGAATTTCAATGCTCAAATTGTATAACCTCTTCCAGATAACGCGGGAAACCATATTGTGACCAAGATGGGCCCAGGATTGCACAAAGCCTTCATTCAACCGGAGGTCCCGGTACTTCTTGCTGCCTGGTTCTAACCCTGCTTGGGCGCTTCGTGTAGACTTGAGAAGACATGTTAATCCCGTCCTCCACTGGTTCTGGGACCATTGCTTTTCCTGACGCTGAGGCTTTTCCTGAGGACCATTGCTTTTCCTGAGGCCATAATAATTTCAATGATTTAAAGAAAATGATAAGTGCAACTTGGAATGTTACAACGTTAAAAAAAACTATCGTATCGACATTTTGACTGACGAATTCAGACGCTTCGAACTAAACTTATTAGTAGTTTCAGAAGCATATATCCCAGGGGGTAGGAAACATGAAATTAGGGGATATAGAATTAATTTACTCACAGAGGAAGGATAAGATGCATAGGCAGGGAGTAGGGCTCACGATGAATAAAGAAGCTTACTAGTCTTGTTTAGGTTGGGAAGGTAATAGTAATATAGAATGACAGTGGCTCATTTTATGAGTAACAAGTGCAGGGTATCAGTCATATTAGTATATGGCCCCTGTAGAACCGACTGACGTGAGATAGTAGTGACTCAGATCAATTTCACTTACAGCTACAGAAACAAATAGACAGGGTCCCAGGCAGAAATATGATATTAGGAGATTTGAATGCCAATGTCGGTAGAAGTAGGGATAGATGGCATCCTAGCCTAGGTAAATTTAGTGTAGGAAAAGGGAACATCAACGGTTACACACCGCTGCAATTTTATAGGTATAACAATCTAGTTAAAACCAATACAGTATTTGGTCATAATATGACCTATAAGTTAACATGGTATTCACATGATGGTAAGACAGCTAACCTATTTGATTATGTTATTTCTGATCTAATGAGCACACTCCGAAGTTTCTATGACCATGAGGCGGAGGTATGGATGAGGAAGGGGCAGTTCCCTCCGGTGCGGAACAAATTCTGCTGATTTTGGGGTTTAATGTTATTCTTTACTTTCATAATAACAGCGTAGACATGAAATATTCCCAGAAATCATAAGTAGATATCAATTTCACATTTTTGATAAGTTTTTTAAAGTTTCTTTTGTACCCACCTTCCCAAAAAAAACTTCTGGTTATGAATCGGGAGATTATACATCAATTTCTACCTCACCCTCCCTTCGTCTCTCCCTTAGAACTAATTCTGTGTTTATATGATGGCTCAATGAGAGCTGGGATGTTTTGGCATTAAAATGCACCCTGTGAGGTATCTCCCTCCCACCCGAACTAAAAAAAAAAAAAACAATCAGAGAACCACATTGTGGAAGTTTAACTGTTTTTTTTTTTAAGTTTAGTAATTTCTACATCGAACAGTTCGCGGAAACGAAGTGTAAGTATGGAGGGACATGGCTCAATAGTAACTGAAATTCTAAAAAACGGAATTTTTCTATTAATAGATATGCCAAAAGATTTGGCTTATTATGCTTATTTCAAATATATAATATTCATTAACTTTAATATTACCCATAAGAAGCTAAAATTTGCCTGATTTTCGCAAAGGGAGAAAACAAGGATCCCTGATCAAAAAATCTTAATGAAAATCACACCATCAAGTTCAGCGTATCCAATTATCCTCTTATCGAAGTTCCAATCTCCCATCTTTAAAAATGTTGAATTTTGTAATTTTTAGCCAGAAGAAAGATCAAGGGTTCGTGTTTATTTATCCGTTTTTTTTTTCATGGGTAATTGTATCGAACCAATAGTCCTAGAATATCAGGAAAGGACTCATTTGAACGGAAAGTAAAAGTTCTAGTGCCCTTTTAAGTGACCAAAAAGATTGGAGGGCAACTAAGCCCCCTCCCATCCCCCTTTTCCCCTCAAAATCGACCGATTAAAATTTCAAAATTTTGATATAGCCATTTTGTTCATTTGTTCATAGTTGAAAAGTCCGGTAACTAGGCCTTTGGGGATAACATGACCAATCACAACCGCAGGAGAAAGGTATGTAAGTCATGAAGTTCGCCCATTACTTACATACAGCATTTGTTATCTACTTATTGGAAAGAGGGAATGTATGAGCCTAGATGTGTCTGAAAAGGGTAATGATATTTAAGTGAAACTCCAGGGAATGTTGAGGCGTATGCTTAACTAGATCAAAAGATACTATGTGCATCTAGGTTATCAAAAAGGCATATTTACAATATCTTAGGAACAGCTAAGGGTATTAACTTGAAACTTTCAGGGACATTCTACTTCTACTACAACTGTGACTGCAACGCCAAATACATGCGACTTCGACAACTTGGGACTGTGACTGCAACTTTTTTCAACATCCCCCTCAACATTTCCTAGAAGTTTGACCCTAATACCCTAAGCCTTACATAAGCGTTTGAATAAGAAAATCCCCCCCCAAGAAAACAGAAAATTTTCTAAATTGTGGTGTTTTACTCGAAATATTTTCAACACAACCCATAGGTTTTATCTCACCAAACGATAGATCGCTCTTTTCTGAATCAAATCATGTATTTATGAATCAAATCATGTATTTATACAAGTGATATTTTTACACAGGAAAAAAAACAAAAAAACAAATACCTCGTTAGTCAGTGATCCAGGGACCGTTATCTTTCAAGGGGTAGCTCACATTCGCCGCAGTTGGTTTGAGGGTGGATTCTAGGGTAATCGAGGGTGCTGATAACGAACACCGTGGTTCACAAGTTCGCAAGCGTATAGAACACGGTCATTTTAGTCTATAAAATCGAATTTGCCCTATAATGAAGTTATACTGCTCTTGATTTTTTTTTTACACGGTAAAACAAACTGAAAACTTTATAAACTTGACATATTCCGAATCCTATGAACGAGTACTTTCACCTGGTATTTTTAGTTTTTCCCCACAACCTTTATTTTTTTTAGTTAGCCCCTATTTAATTTTGAAAACAAGTTTTTTTAATATACTTTTTCTTAGTTTTTTCGGTTTTCCTAAAATTTTTGCCTGCATAAGTATATTTTTTTATGCTTTATTTGAATTGTCCTCGTAATTACGAATCAAACCAGTGCTTCTTTTCCAAAAAATCTTAATTCTTGAGCAACTATTTATGTTTTCTAAATAACGTTAGCTTTCAGAAATTGGCCTACAATGACCAAGTTTTTTTAATTTTTTTAGCTATTAAAAAAAAATGAAAAAGAATCAAACTGCACATAATTCGAACCGTCAGAATTCTCTATACACGTTGTTAATAAAAACAAAGTTTAGACTTGAATCTGTAAGAATATATGAGCGTTTGAACAAGAAAATTGACCCCCCCCCCTCAAAAAAAAGAGAAAATTTTCTGAATAATGACGTTTTACTCGAAATATTTTCAAGACAACCTATAATTTTTATCTCACTAAACGATAGATCGCTCTTTTCTGAATCACATCATGTATTTCTATAGGACTAATATATTTAACCAGGAAAAAAACTACTACTACTGTGTAGTAGATGACATCTGGCTTACGGATCTACCATCTGGATACCATAAGGCTCATATACGAGCCTCAAGGTTGCGAAGTCGTGTGAACGTGTGGTACAGAGGTGACTAAGGCTGATTTAAGTCACTATTTTCTTTAATTCCCAGCATAGCAGGGGCCAATGATCCAATCGGGAGGATCGGGTCAACGGCCACTGAGCAGTAGATGGTAACTGTCACGATCAGCTGAAAGTGAGGTTTAGAGGACTGCATTAGCAGTTTAATATCAAAACAAATAAAGAATCAAATATTTAAAACTGAACATGAAACGGTGGCTAAATTCTCCTTTTCTTCTTTATCTTCGTCTTCGGACTCGTTCTGATTCACATCGAAAAGTAAGCATTTTTGGGGTTCAGCTCCACACTTGCATGCGCTGTCACAGAAACCCATTTTGGAGAATTTGCAGCGCAAGCCGCACCTCGTCTTGTCAGAGTTGCGAAAAGAAAGCGATGCTAGCCCATGCGGCATCGCAGAAACTAGGTCTGGTTTCAGATCATGATCTTCAAATCTCCAGCCCATATCGATAGCATGGCGTAAATGAATAAGGGGCTTCTGGCTTTGGATCCAAATCAGTGATTGGAACATGCACCTGTTCAAATGAAGCAGAAACGAGATATCAGTTGGTGGTAAACGCTGCAAATCCTCGAATCTTGGGTACAAATGTGCTCAAAGGTTCAGACTATTGAAGTTAGACGCACTTCTGCCATACACTGTAACCACAAGCTGCTTATAGACGTTGACTAAACCATCACTTTGCACAGATGATGGCTTCTCTGCAAGGGCTCGAACTTCATCATCTAAAGACCCCAACAAAGTTTCCAAAGACTTCGCAGCTCGAAAAAAATGGACCTTTCCAGTTCCATACAGAAAGCTTATGGTGTCACATCCATTCAAGCTGTGTACAAGCGGCAAGGCGTTGCAAAATGTTACTTCTAGTTTTTGTGCTGCCGTATGAATAGGTAGGCAGTAGGACGGAAACTTAACCCAGAGCTGCTTGAGGCCAAGACTAACAAGATACTGGAAATAGTATGCAGCTAGTAAGACGATATCAGTATCGTTGGCTTGTATTATCACAAGTGTGCTCTTTCGTCTTACGGCAACTGCTGTGTGGTATATCACCCGAGTGTCTGCTTCCTAATGGCGAGACGAGAGATCGTCATCAACGGAGCTTCCATGGGGCGAAACGGCAACAGCTCTATGTCAACTCTCGAAACCTTCAGCGAGATGAACCATCAGACGGGTCGAAATTTTATACTCCCAGACCCAGAAAAGAACTTTCAAGAGTTGACCTTTGGCTGAATGACTACTGAGAATCCCGTCCCAGAGTGTTGCAACTTTGCTGGAGGAAGTGAACGAGCTGGAAATATTTCCTCTAGGATCTCATCTTCTTTCTCGACAGCCAGATACTTCTTTGAGGTTGAATGAATAGTCATCATGGGTTCTATCGTCACTAAGACCGTCATACCTGTCACCAACCAAATGGATAGACTGACAAGCTTCTGGTATGTTCCTAAGAATCCCATTGTAAAGTCTTATTCCTAAATCTGCTAGTGTCTCATTTTGTTCTGGTCGATAATACCTTATGACACTCATGACATCAACTATATAATCAGATCGAGGAGAGTCTTCAAAAAAAAGTATGTGGAATCATTTTTGGCCATGACTGCAAGCCAGACTGATGCAGAATGTAGTTTAAGACTATTGACTTTGTACCAGTACGTAGCCGAGGCTCCCTATGACTTGATGACAATGCTAAAAGTGAGGCCGGATATGGCTGTAGTTCGTATTTCAGCAGCTCACAGAGGGACGAAGTATGGGCTGAATTTGCAAGATGCAGAGCTCGTTTAAGCAGCTCAGTTTCCCCAAAATCTTTTTTTTTGTGAGTTTCTTTTTTGATTTTTTGGCAACAGAGGCACCTTCCTTATTTCCTTTTTTCCTTTGTACCAGTTCGTAGCTGAGGCTCCCTATGACTTGATGATAATGCTGCAAGTGATGCCAGATATGGCTGTAGTTCGTACCTCAGCAGCTCACAGAGGGACGAAGTTTGTGTTGAATTTGCAAAATGCAAAGCTCGTTTAAGCAGCTCAGCTTCGCCAAAATCTTTTTTTGTGGCTGTTTCTTTCTTCATTTTTTGGAAATAGAGGCAAAAGTTTGCACTATACCAATTTTTACTTTCGTGGATGTCCCTTCGAGATATGAGCTCATGCTTCGAAGCCAATGTCACGTATGTTCAGCAGACTATTTGCTACGGATTCTGGAGCTCTATCCCCTGTCATAAAACTGTGTAGCTATGTTCTCGTCGTCTTGAATGGGTTTCCGAGCAACTCTACCAGGTCCATAGCCCGATTTCTGCTTTTTATTGTCAGATTCGTCTTCATGATGCTTCATTGCCTCGTCATCCATATTCAGGTTTGCTTTCAGCGTTCTGGTGACTGTTGCGAGAAAGGGGAGAGTAGCCAGATATCGATCCCTGGCATTTTCATTCATTGTCGCACCAACGATACCAGAAATTCCTACATGACCTTTGATGTCCAGATTCACGGTCGATTCTAAAGCCAGATCGCATGCAATACTGCAAAATGGCTTGGCTGTTTTCCTAACAACAAGATTGCCACTTACAAAATGTAGTTTGAGTTGTAGCCACAACTCTGTGAAGCGCAGCTGCGGCGTATTTGTGTTTTCCAGATGCGAAGAAAATCGGAATCATCTCTATTGTGGCGTTTAAGTGTGACCCACAGTCCGCAGCTCTTTCAGCATAAAGATAGTCGTTTCCGGTACGGATAAGATCTAAGCAGTTGATCCAGAGACTGTGATTCCTTATGGTAGATCTGGACTCGTTGTACTTCGAAAAAAGCGGAGCAATGCTGTCCAACGCATCTCCTATCTGTTTACATGCTTCAAAACTAGTTCTACCAGCATGGTGTACCTCACGCAAGACGACTGACATCCCCTAAAATCGTTGCTGCCGGAATCCTTACCTTTAGCTAGATCAGATAAATATCCTAAATACTTTCCTTTTATGTCGTAGTTTTCAGTACTTTATGCAATAGTCCTAAATCATTTCCTTTTATGTCGTAGTTTTCAGTACTGTATACAATAGTGATCCAAGGCCCGCTATCATTAAAAAAAGGAGGGGTGGCTCACATCAGCCGCAGTTGGTTTGAGTATTGATTCCGGGGTAATCTAAGGTGCTTAAAAAGTTTATCGGGGTGCATATGCTCCCACTAATGTAGAACTTGGCGATTTTAGCCTATAAAAGAGAAATTAGCCTTTTATGGCTGAGTACTTTATGCAACTAAAACCTGATATGTAAGATGCTTGGCTTTTTTTTTTATTGCTGTGGAAACCAAATTTGCGCATGCGATCGCAGAACGAGGCATCTGATTTTTTTTTTCCTGGTTAAAAATATTAGTTGTATAGACTGTAAATACATTATTTGATTCAGAAAAGAGCGATCTATTGTTTGGTGAGATAAAAATTCTTATGATTGTGTTGATATTTCGAGTAAAACGCCCCTATTCAGAAAATTTTCTTTTTTTGGGGAAATTTTTTTGTTCAAACGCTTATATATTCTAACGTGTAAAAGGCATTCTGACGGCTCGAATGATGTGCAGTTTTATTCGTTTTAATTTTTTCTTAACTTGTAGGCTAAGTTCTGAAAGCTATGACGTTATTTAGAAAAAATAAATATTTGCTCGAGAATTAATTTTTTTGGAAAAGAGGCAAATATTTTGACTCGTAATGGCAAGCAGAATTCAAATAAAGCATAAAAAAAATATACTTATGTAGACAAACATTTCAGAAAAACCGAAGAAACTAAGAAAAAGTATATTAAAAAACCTTGTTTTCAAAATTGAATAGGGGTTAACTAAAAATATAAAGGTTGTGGGAAAAAAAACTAAAAATACCACGTGAAAGTACTCGTTCTTAGGATACAGAATATGTCAAGTTTATAAAGTTTTCGTTTTATTTCACCGTGTAAAAAAAATCAAGAGCGGTATGACGTCGTTATAGGCCAAACTTGACTTTATAGGCTAAAATGACCATGTTCTGCTCACGTGCAAACTTGTGCACCTCAATATTCGTTATCAGCACCTCCGATTATAGTACAGGCAAATGGAGGTTTGACCCGAAACAAATTGCAACCGAAATGATTCTTACACCATCTTGTAGAGAAAAAAAAAACTGAAAAACATATCCATTTTCGCATATTCTGAGTCGACGCAAAATAACCGTTTTTTGGCTTTTAATGCGATTTTTTTTTTTTACGTTTTCCGAAAAAAAATATAATTTTAGTATCCAACCGTTTTTCTTGAAATGAATTATGATACTGATGCAGAATGTCAAGCTTAGACAAAAAATGAAGTTAGATTGGGTGATTGGTGCAAAACAAAAAAGTTTCACTATCATCAACATATGTCGCAGTAGTTATTGTAAAGACAATTTCTCAGCACTAGTTATTTCACTAATTGTCGGTTATTCATAAAAATACATGAACTAGGCACTAGTATAAGACACTTCGAAGGCTACGTAGTGCAATAAAAATGCAAATCGTCACATTCATCACTGAGTGTTTTAAAGATTTCAAAGTTCATTCCCAAGATTTGACATTCCCAAGATTTGAAATCAATTAGACGAAGACCTCAAGTAATGCCAGAAAGTCGAGTAGAAAACTAGTTCCGGTCAGTGACAGTCATAACCTTTATTTAAATTCGCCATCTACCCCGAGAAAAAATTTTATTCGAAATTCCTCTATCTAACAGTCGAGTAATACTTTCCGGTGAATCTGCTAGTGTTCTGATGAATGATTAGCGCAGGTAAGAAGTCGGTTTTTATAAATTGGTGGTTCGGAACTGAATACTTTAAAAGTTTAAAGGATAAATTATTATACTTTACTGCTTTGCGTCAAATTCTTTGATGTTTCATGTCAGTTGAAGTTTTTTTTTTTTTTTTTTTTTTTTTTTTTTTTTTTTTTTTACAGCGACATCTATTGAGAAGACAATCGTCCCCTGAAATACACCTTGTACCAACAGGTGACCTCGCATCACGACAGGTTAATTGTATAATGAGCCTGTGGTATTCTTCAGAGCTGTGAGGGACCAAACGATTGATGGATTAGGTACACAGGGCTGCCAAAAAGTCCCTAAAATCAAGTGAAGATCCCTATTGGTCTCTTAAATTTATAAAAGTTCCTAAGTCCCTTTTCTTGCTTTGGTTTAAAGCTCCGTATCCTTCCTGTTGGGAACCTCTTCTCCCTTCCCTACATTTTTCTTTTTTTGTTCGCTCCTCGGCTCAATTGTTATTGACTGAGTAAAATATTTGATTGAGTCTGACTATTCTGGGAAATCTGCAGACGGATTAGCAGATGTATTCGGAAAAATGTTCAGAGATACAGTGGTCAAAAACTTCTCCTTCGGGCGAACTAAGTTCACTAATTTTTTAACCGAAGCTCTTGGACCCCATTTCCGGAAGATGACCCTTGATGAAGTCGGCAACAGTTATTATGTTGTCGAGTTTGACGAAATCACAAACTCAGAAAGTAAGAAAGAGCTTCAAATGAGGATCCGATTCTGGTCCGAAAAGATGAAACGAGTGGTAGAAAGACATCTGAAAACTGCATCTCTGTTCCAGCGGAAGGTAGTGCGAAAAAATGGAAACAAATAAATTGTGTGTTCTAGTTACCGTACCCTTATCTCTTTCATCATATTTTTGTATCTGATTTTTTTGTATTCGAAAGTAAAGCGTTCAGAAAAAAAAAGAAAAAAACTCCTCCCATGACATGATGATTCTCAGGTGGTCTGTTTCTTAATTATCCCTTGGCCTCTGATCATGGAGAAATTTCTGCAAATGATCATTTCCATTTTTTTTTCCTTTGTCAAGTGTCATTTGCTGTTGTGTCACTGCTTTTTCTTTCGAAAGCTTTCTGAAAACTGAGTTTTTCGGTCCATTTTGCGTTCGGAATGGTCCCTAGAGAGGTCCCTTTTTCGACTGAAAAGAGGTCCCTAAGTCCCTATTTTTACCACTTGAACCTGTGGCAGTCCTGGGTACAGTACTGAATTGAACTCTTTTTTTCATAGCGAGATGTCTACTCAGTTTGAGCACTGCAGAATCTGCAAAAGAAATGTCGAAGGCGACTCAAATTACATGATTATTACACAGAAAGGAGCTGCCGGAATTAACAAATCTAGTCAGATGCGAAGGGATACCGTTGTGGTCACTGCCGGACAGAAGGTCCATGAGTTATGCAGAAAAAATTATACACACAGGCGTAACATTGACAATGACACTCAAAGGCGAAAGGATGAGTGGCTAGCTAAAATTTCCACTGCCAAGTGCGAGTTGCGGTCGTGCTTCACAGTTCAGGTTTAACAAGTGCTGCTTGTTTTGTGGCTGCCCTGTTGACCTCTCAGCTTCATACCGGAAAGGCTCAGATGTTTTCTGCGTTCGGACCATAGACTTTGACAAAACAATTAAAGAAGCATGCGAACTGAGAAATGATGACTGGGCAGTTAGTGTTTTCCGAAGGATATGCACCGTCCCAGACCTTCATGTCGCTGATGCCGTGTCGCATCAGCTTTGCAGCAATAACTTTCGGACAAGCCGAGGGATTCCATTCAAATACGAGAACATGAACTGTGAGCCTGAGAAAAAGAGAAGAAGGTCAGGCAGACCAGAGGACGAGGTCAAAACGGATGCTTTCATAAAAGCGATGCAGTTTCTTGAAATGAATGACGAAGAACAGACAGCAGTCAGTGATGTAGTTCAAAAGATGCGTGACGCTCTTGAAGTGGATGTTAAATCTTACAGCAATGTTTATATGAAGAAAAAGATTCTCGAGCACTTCGATACTAGAACTCTCATCTCGACTGTCGACGGAAAGTCGAATGTAGTGATTTTCACGGATACTGCGTCATCAATCTTAAATCAGTATCATGCGGAAGCAAGATCTGCAGATCCCGAGAAGGAAAAAGCACAGTTGCTTTGCGCTGCAGCGAAACTGTTGAAAAACGACATAAAAGGCCTACAGACAAACCGAGACGACTACGAAGTTTTAGAAAAACTGTCAACCACTTCAGAAGCTGTGAACTTTGTACCTGATAGCCTCAGACTTTTTCTTCGGCAAATATTTGTTGGGAAGACCGTAGACCTCAAGATTGCTAGTATTGGTCATACAATCATACAAGCAGCTAGACCACAAGCTGTAATTGCACCTCTGAAAATAGGTCTGGGTGTACAGATGCATCATCACTTTGCGTCACGATATCTCATCGATACTCTGAACGCAATGGGATTCTGTTCGTCGTACTATGAAGTTCGGCGATTCGAAGGATATTCAGCCGTCAGCACAGTTGAAGATCTGGATGAAATTCTCCCTGGCGGGTTTATTCACCACGTTGCCGACAACGTGGATCATGATATCTGCACTCTCGATGGCAACAATACTTTCCACGGTATGGGTATCATTACCTCTGTGACACCAGCGTCAACTTCTGCTAGAATACGCATTCCTAGGATTAATCCCACTGTCGATGACAAAAGAAATGCTCAAAAGATACGCATTGTGCACCATAAATCAGACGATTCCATACTCTCACGAATCAGATAAGAATGTCTGAGAGATTTCCAACCAGTTGTTAACTCTACCCTTGAAATCCTCTGGCATTCCTCCTGGTACCTGAAAACTCCAAGACCGGGTTGGAATGGCACACAGCAAGCACTTATGGTGGGGAATCACCCAGGGAAATCGTCTATTGTTTTCTTCCCAGTGATCGATCTCCCAGCTAGTGACGACACCTGTATTTACTCCACTTTGCTTTTTATTGTAGACCAGGCCATACGACATGGATTTACTGCCGTCGTAACCTTTGACCAACCTTTGTGGTGGAAAGCCATGAAAATGGGCGAAGCGGCTTCACCAGGAAGTGCACTTTCAAAAGTCGTCCTGAAACTTGGCGGATTCCATATCATGATGAGTTTTCTTGGAGCAGTGGGTTACATCATGGATGGGTCAGGACTCAGAGAGGTTCTTGAACACGTGTATGCGCCCAATACTGTTCTCCACCTTCTCAGCGGAAAAGCGATCGCTAGAGTAGTACGTGGACATTTACTTATTGACGCTGCGCTACTAGTTGCTGAGGTTGCAGAAGGCAATCCTTCCTTAGAAAAAATACAAGAATTCATCAGCAGCAAGAGAAAAGAACTGCTCCAGTGTCGAACATCAAAGCTTTGGTTCCAGTATTTGGGAATGGTTGCGATTCTACGAAACTTTGTAAAAGGAGAACGAACTGGGTCATGGGAGCTCCATTTGAAGTCTACCTCAGACATGTTACCTTACCTGGCGGCTTCAGGACACAACCACTATACGAAAATCATGCCATCTTTACCTGCAGCGAATGGACAAGCTCCAAGATACCCATCCTACGGTCTACCAGGCTTTCCAGAGTGGCATGCATGTAGTAAGACGTTCTGATAGATTCTGGGTTGGACTCTCCACAGATCTTTTCATTGAACAGGAGCTTATGCGCTCTCTTAAAACCTCTGGTGGCCTTACCAACGGCAGCGGCATGACAGAGGCTCAGAGGTCCTTATGGATTTTGTTGCGACCAGTCTGCTCTACAGTAACCTTCTGATGGAACGTATCTCACAAATTCTGTACGTTACAAGCGATCAGAACAAGGAGATGTCAGAGCCGATGCAACTGAGAGACTGCAAAGATACGCAGACGATTATCGAGTTTCTGGAAAAGGGTTCACCACTTGAGGGAGATGTTCAGTTAAGAAGCATAGAAAATGGTCTAAATGGCATTCCGTCTGCCAACGTTGAGTTGGCAAATGTGTTGGGCATTTAAGAATTTGCCGCATTTGGGGTAATTGGGTGATCGTACTTGTTTTATTGCATACATGACATTGAAAGCCAGTGTCCCAAAAACAACATTCCAAGCGTTTACTCAACACGAAGATACACAACTCCTCTTTTTCAGAGGTGTCTTATACTCGCAACAATAATCAATTTTAAGGACACTTAGAACTGTCATCACGAACTGTGTTCCTACCTAGTATCACGTTTTGACAGCTCCTGCATGCTCCGGACTGCGAACAAACAAGAACTTGCAAAGGCCATAGCCCAGGCGTGCAACCTTGAGAAGCATTCATTTCCCCTCCCCGAAGGCACTCGATATATCCTAGACGGAGGAGCTCTTCTGCACAGGATACCATGTACAAAAAATGAAAGATACCTGGAGATTCTAAACCATTATGCAACTTACGTGACAGGAAAGTACCCTTCTGCCACTATTGTTTTTGACCGCTACGATGGTGGGGCTTCCATAAAAGATATGGCTCACTCGCAGAGGAGTCGTATAGTTGGCCGTGAGACCTTCTTTACAGCAGATATGCAGTTCAAGGTGAAGAAAGAAGAGTTCTTATCTTGCAAGAAAAACAAAGCCAGGTTTATCTGCGCTTTGGCTGATCATCTTCGTGCAAAGGGTGTCTCTGTCTCCCAGGCATTAGGTGACGCAGATGTCCCGATTGTGGAAGCTGCTGTTGCCTCTTCACGGTATCCCGACACTGCCGTAGTTGGGGACGATACCGATCTATTGGTTCTCTTATGCTACCACTGTGACTTGTCAAGCAAGAAAGTATTCTTCGCACCTGAGCCGAAGTAGAATAAAGCTCCCCGAATATGGGACATACACACCCTGAAAGAGAAGCTGGGACAAGATACTTGTCATCTGATCCTTTTTGCTCACGCCCTGTTAGGCTGTGACTCTACTTCGCGAATCCACGGTGTGGGAAAAGGTCTTGCACTGAAGAGGCTGATAGAAGACAATGATTTCAGAACATCAGCTGCAGTGTTTATGCAGAAGTTCGCTTCGAAAGAGGACATCAAGACCGCTGGTGAAGACGCCCTGCTGATCATATACGGTTCGTCGAAAGGAGGGAACTTGAACAAACTCCGCAGAGAAGTTTTTGAAAAGAAAGTGACAACGGCAAACTCTTTTGTTCACCCAGAACATCTGCCACCAACTTCTGATGCAGCCAAGTTTCATATATATAGAATTTTTTTTTATCAAGTCCAGGTATGGACCGGTGAGCCTGATCCGGAACTGAAAGCCGAGGAATGGGGATGGAAGAATAAAGATGACTTCTTGTATCCATTAACAACTGACCTCCCACCAGCCCCGCGTATGCTCCTAAAGATCGTGAAGAGCTCCTGTCGTGTACAGTGTAGTTCAGCGAGGTGTAGCTGTTTTATAAACGGCTTAGTTTGTACTTCAGCATGCAGAACCTGCAAGGGAACAATGTGTTCTAACTCCCCAAAAATCGACAGCAACAATGATGAAGAGAACCTAGAACCCTAGTCGTTAATCCATTCCAAATGAAGAAGTTGTGAAACTAGTCGGAATCTGATTCTCTATTTTGTATTTTTTATAAGATTGATTCTATTTAATAAACCGTGAAGATTAGACACTATGGGTTGACCCTAAATAGTGTACGAAGAGTGTTTTAAGTGTGATTTACGATACTGACCACTGAAAACCAGTTCGGTTTGTAATTCACTTTCCCTAATTATTTTCTAAAAAATGTAGATCATCCTTTAATGATTACGATTTTTTTTCTGGTTCAGTGAACAACCTATTTCATTATATTTTCGGTCTCAGCTCGTGATTCTACGTCAGAACCACACTTTCATTCAAGAAATTCGGGCTACAACGAAAATTGTATTTTTTAGGCGAAAAAAGTCGAAAAAATACATTTACTTTTTGTATGGTGCTTCTTACGCTAAATCCGACTTCGTTTTCGGTCTCGCCATGTTATTTTGGGTTAGAATCATACTTCAGTTCAAGAAAAACCGATGTCCACAAAAATTGCGATTTTTATTCGAATAACGGAAAAAAAACATTAAAAGCCAAAAAACGGTATTTTGGGTCGACTCAGAATATGCGAAAATGGATATGTTGTCCAGTTTTTTTTTCTCTATGATGGTGTAAAAATCATTTCTGTTGCAATTTGTTTCGAGTCGACCTCTTTTTGGAGCTCATTTTCCTGTACTATTACCCTAGAATCCACCTTCAAACCAACTGCGGCTGATGTAAGCCACCCCCTCCCTTTTTTTGAACGATAGCGAGCCTTGGATCACTGAATACGTTCTGCGATCGCATGCGCGAATTTAACAACCGACCATCATTACATATCAGATTTTAGTTGCATAAAGTAGTGAGAGTTACGAGATTAAAGGAAAGGATTTAGGATGTTGATCTGCTCCAGCTAAAGGTAAAGATTCCGGCAACAACGATTTTAGGCGGGGGTGTCAGTTGTCTTGCGTGTGGTACACCCTGTTTTCTAGCTGAGTATTGTTGTTTCATTGTTGTATTTTCTTTGTCCGGTTTTCATTTTTGTGTTACAATTTTTGTGTTTTCTTCCGACATTCAGTTTGTTCCGTTTCCCCTTTCCGTCCGACCGAGGGATCAACAACTTGGGACTGATGTATATTCCATGTCCGAATTAATCCAGATTTAATCTCAAATTTTTACTTTTATTGCAAAATTTACAAAACAACAAAAAAACTTGAAAGTCACTTAGTCAATTTAGTAAATGCTACGGTTTCAGCTCGAGTTTACAGGAGCCTGGGGTTTTCTAGTTTGAAAAATTTACATGGGCCTATGAGTCAAATTTCCCAAGCCTGAATCCTCAAAGCCCCCTTCAAGCCTTCCAATATGAGAGACTGGCGACTTTTTACTGGGCGACAGTACATCAGCACGCTGTAAAAACAAATAGCGAACAACGCTCTTGCTGTGCCGGTGCAAGAAAAAATTTAAACGTCATTAATTGCTTTCGAGTTCATTTGTGCTTTTCTTCTAGGCTGGGTTGACTGCGGTCAAATATGGCACTCTTCCAAAGTCCGGTGAAAACTAGCAAGACCATGGGTATTACAGAATCTTTCGACTTCTCAAGATAATTCATATGTCAGGACTCAACTGGAAAGATTACAAGAATACATACAATCGTTCAAAAGAGCTGCTTCCAAAAGGTAAGACGAACTTTCAGAAAGTGTAATGAAAGTGATAGATTCCGCTAGTGATGAGCTATACCCTAAGTGGCATGATTCATGCAGAAAAAAGTTTACAAGCACAAACCACATTGAGTGCGATAAAAGGGTTTCCTGGCTTGCCAGTGTAGCTCGAACCACAGAGGTTGCATGACAAACCACGAGAGGAAGCAAAGGCGAGAATTTTGAATATAGTCTGTGTTTGATCTGCAGTAAGCCCGGTACGATAAGAGAGCAGTTACGCCGTTTAGAGACTTACAACTGACGAGAAAAGATAAGCAAGCAAGCAAAGGCAGTTCATGATGAATATCCTCATGTTCCACTCCTAATTAAAGGAAATGGAAAAGTGTCAATCAATATGCCAGCAAAGGACATCAGACACCGTGACAGGTGCATGAAGAAGTTTCTGGACTGTAAGCCCAAAGAAGTCGATTGAAGGGCTGTTACAACGTTTGACCCGTTTCGCCAGATATTCGAACCAATGTTTCGCAACGGCAAAATCTATTACCTTCATGGACTTTGCAAAGAGTACAACAAGATATTGCTCGGGTCATTTCCAGAGGCAAATCCCATCAGGAGTTATAGGCTCAAGCAGAAACTTTTAAATCGATTTGAAGGCGAAGTTGAGTTCTGGCGGCAAGGAGAAGGACAGGTGTTATTGATGTTTTTCCGACGCTCACTAACGGCTTCTATCTTTCTGGAACAGATCCTGTCCCTTCGGCGAAATATTGACGAGGACTATGTACGGATAGAACCATGGATACATAAGACGCTAGGCACGTCGATGTTGAGACGGCCATGGACCAATATGGCGTTGCACTCTTACCAGAGGTAAGTTTGATGACTGTTTCAAGCATGTCCGACGAAGAGGACATTCCTATATCTCGTCGAGTCAAAACGAGCCATAGGCCAGTAATGAGGATGTGCACTAGGTCGGGGACATCTTTAGGAGATTCTTGTGCTCACTCCTTAAACAAAGGTTATTAAAACTTGTACTACAGCAGGTACATGCGAAAAGAAATAATCCCTGCAGGAGACTGCTGTAAAAGTGAAGAAGGGGAAGATGCTTACGACCCCGACTTTTCCAAGGCTATGAAGATTGTCCCCGACTCCTTGTACTACTTCTTTTGTATGATAGTCCATGATCGAGTCAAGTTTGAATGCCTGTCAGAGTAATGAAAAATACCAGCTACTGAACAACTTCAGTCAAAAATTCTGACGATCTGTCAAGCAATCATGTTTGTTGTTGGCGTCGAAACTCCTGCAACAACATTACTGGGACTCGTTCTGTACCATGCTGCAAGAAGTAGTGACCTTCTTCAGATTCTAAACCGACTTGGTCTTTCTGTGTGCTACCATACTCTTAGACGGATTCTGAATACCAAGGTGGTGCAGCCGAAGGAAAATTTTGAAGACCAGATTTTCATTCCTTCGAATCTGCAGAAAGGACTTTTCTCTACCCTCGGTATCGACAATTTGAACTTTTAGCTAAACACATTAGATGGGTCTTCGCTACACGTTACAAGTTTTACGGTAAATCAGCATCCACATCTTCACGTTGACGGAAAGAGCCGTGATCTGCCAGCTGCCTATGGAAAAACTACTTCTACAAGCTACTCGTCGACGTCTCCTGCAGACTTCGGAAGAACTACTGATGTGACTGGAGTGTCGAGCGGAAGTTTCGGGAGGATTCCACGGAAAAGAACCCGACAGATGGTAACCGACAACCCTCTTGGCACTCAAGCTAGTGAACATACCTGAAAGGTTAAAATCCCTAGGAAAACGCAACCTTGTGGCTCTGCTTCCTTACTTTCTTTGTTTGAAAGTGGTTACGAGTCTCCAATGCCATTCTCGGTGCCGAACTTGGACCTCTGCTGGACGCTTTGTAGGTTGTGTCCTACGAAACTTCTTGAAGTGGAATTTGAAGAACCAATTCCCAGTTGGAAAGCCTTCAATGCAATAATCGTTCCTTTCTGATGTAGTAAGACCAGCGTAGGTTACTTAGCCTTGCTTCCCTATTCGCCAACATCCTATGAAGTCGTAGCCTCTGCCATTAGCATCTGTCAAAAACAGCAGCGAAGCTCGGAAACAAGTACACAGTCATCAATCAGGATCTAGCTGCTTATAAAATAAGTTCTCTTATTAGGCGGTTTTCACAAGCCCATGAACTATTTGAAAGCGGTTGGGTCTCTCATGGATGGAGCAGAGCTAAAAGAAGTTATTGTTGCGGCAGAGATTCTCAGGGACGTTACTGCAAATAAGGTCCTTTTAGGTAAAGACATATACCAGGCACTCAATGCTCACTTCCAGGTCTACGAAGGAATGAACGCACTCTGGTGGGAGGAATTTGAGAATTGGCTTGAAACATCCTGCTTCGTTTTAGTGTCTTCTACAGTCGAGAAACTTCGAACCCTGAGTGATGCAATTGAACGCTTCAAAAGTGAAACTAGTTCTGAAGTATGTAAACAGACAGGGGATGCTTTAGACAGCATTGCTTCCGCTTTTCTCGAAGTACAACGAGTCCAGACCCACCATAAGGAATCATAGCCTCTGGATCAACGATTTAGATCTTATCCGTACCGGAAACGATTATCTCTATGCTGAAAGAGCCGCGGATCGGGGATCACACTTAAACGCCTCAAAATAGATGATTCCAATTTTCTTCGCATCTGGGAACCATAATTACACAATAGCTGCGCTTAACTATCTAGGAGAAAAGCTAGGCCTGCCAGAACGAGCGCCAAAAGTTCAAGGAGTTTGTAAGTGGCACTTCTGTTGTTAGGAAAACAACCAAGCCGTTTTACAGCATTGCATGTGATCTTGCTTTAAAGTCAACCGTGAATCTGGACATCAAAGGTCATCGAGGAGTTTCTGGTATCGCTGGTGCGGCAACGAATTAAAATGCCAGGGATCGATATCTGGCTACTCTCCCCTTTCTTGCAGCAGTCGCCAGAACGCTGAAAGCAAACCTGAATATGGATGACGAGGCAATGAAGCATCATGAAGATACCACTGTGTTTACAAATCTGATAATAAAAGGCAGAAATCGTGTTATGAACTTGGTAGAGTTGTTCGTAAACCCGTTCAAGACGACGATATCAGAGCTATACAACTTTATGGCAGGGGATACAGCTTCAGAAGCCGTAGCAAATATTCTGCTGAAAAAGATATACTTATGCAGGCAGAAACTTCAGAAAAAAAAAGTAAGAAAAAGTATATTAAAAAACCTTGTTTTCAAAATTAAGTAGGGGTTAACTAAAATACAAAAATAAAGGCTGTGGGGAAAAACTAAAAAAAAAAAACAGGTGAAAGTACATGTTCTTAGGATTCAGAATATGTCAAGTTTGTATAATTTTCAGTTTATTTTACCGTGTAAAAAGAAATTAAGAGCGGCATGACGTCGTTATAGGCCTAATTTGAATTTATAGGCTAAAATGACGATGTTTTACACGCGTGCGAACTCGTGCACCCCGATATTCGTTATCAGCGTCCCTGATTACCCAGGAATCTACCCTTAGACCAACTGTGTCGAATGTGAGCCACCCCTTGAAAGATAACCGTCCCCGGATCACTGACTATTACAAGTCATCTTGATTATCAAAGTGATTTTTTTTTTTCAACGTTTTGAAAAACTAAACCATGTCGTTGAAAATACATATAGTTTTCAATAAGATGCAAATGACGCAATAGGCTTTAGAAACTTTTCGATTAAGAGAAGGGGAAGATAAGTTATACTAGTTATAAGATTTATTTATTCATCTATCAAACAGTTCGTGGTAACGAACTGTAAGTAAAAAGTGACTCGGTCCAATAGTAACCGAAACTCTATACAGAATTTTGATAAAAACGCATCTATAAAAAGAATTGGGTTTTATGGTGACTCCAAACATATAGGTTCATTAAGTTTGATGTTACCCATCAGAAGCTACGAGTCTGAAGAAAATTTGCTTGATTTTCAACGAAGCGGGGAAATATCCCCCGAAAGTCCAGGAATCTTATTGAAAATCGTACCATCAAATTTAGCTTACGAACTGTAAGTAAAAAGCGACTCGGTCCAATAGTAACCGGAACTCTATACAGAATTTTGATAAAAACACATCTATAAAAAGAATTGGGTTTTATGGTGACTCCAAACATATAGGTTCATTAAGTTTAATGTTACCCATCAGAAGCTACGAGTCTGAAGAAAATTTGCTTGATATTCAACGAAGCGGGGAAATATCCCCCGAAAGTCCAGGAATCTTATTGAAAATCGTACCATCAAATTTAGCTTGTCAGAGAACACTACTGTAGATGTTTCAAGGTCCCATCTAAAAAAATGGAAATTTTTGAAATTGGTGCTAGAAGAAAGATCACGGATGCGTATTTTTTTTTTTTTTTTTATTAGTTTTTTTTTCAGGGGTTATCATATCATATCAATGGTCCTAGAAAATCAAGAGAAGACTCAATTTGACGAAAATAAAAATCCTAGTGCCCTTTTTAAGTGACCAAAAAATGCAGGGCAACTATCCCTCTCCCACACCCTTTCTTTTCCCCAACGTTGTCCGATCAAAAATTTTGAAATAGCCATTTTGTTCAGCATAGCTGACATCCAATAATTATACCTTTGGGAATGACGTGACCCCCCCCCCCCCAAGTCCCCAGGGCTTGGGCTGCAAGTTACAAGATTTGCCCAATTGTTTGCATATAGTTTTGTTATTGAAAAGTATAAGGACATTTATTGTAGGAGAGGGGATGGATTTTCAACGTTTGAGTTTTTCCATTAGAAGTGAAGTTTACGGGTGTGAACTTTCCATTGGAAATTTTACGCAGAAAAATTTTCCAGAATTCATATACGAAATTAGTTTTATTTGTCTTACTTTCTCGTTGGCGGCTCCATTCAATATGTGGAGATTTTCTGGGGGGAATTTTCCAGAGGAAATTTTCAGCGAAGTCAGAGAAAATTACCATGGGAGAATTATCGCTAGGAGAAATTCTCCATGGCGAAATTTTTTACGAGAGGAAATTTCTAATGGGGGAGGGAAGATCTCCGAAAAAAAATCCGCACAGAGGATATTCCGCCATGACCTTCAAAATGATTAGAAATTAGATAAAAACAGTTCTTTTTTCAAATGGAATTACGCTAAGGAGATTTTTTCAGGCGGAATCGTCCGTAAGACATTTTCTGGGGGAATTTGCAGCGAGGATGGAATTGCCAGGGGTAATTTCTCGAGGGGGGGGGGGATTTTACGGGAGAGGAAATTTCCATGAAGGAACTTTCCATGGGGAATTTTCCATGGAAAGAGAGGTTGATTTCCAGGGCGTATTTGAAAAACGATCAGAAATTAAATAAAAAAGAACAAGTTTTTTCTACTGAAAACAAGAAGCAGCATCAAAACCTAAAACGAACAAAATTTATTCCGTACATGAGGGGGTTCTCCCTCCTCAATGCCCTACTCTTAAGACTAAAGTTTGAACTTTTGTCTCAATCCTCTAAGAATGACTCCTAAAATACAAGGGCTGTTTAATCAGGATCAGAAGATTTTTTTTAATAACTAAGAATTTATAGTGTGAAGAAACTTGCCACTCCCAGGCATCGGTTTGAGAACAAACTAAGCCAGAATTTTGTTCAGCAATTTTTGTGACATAGAGAGGGGCACCGAGAAGACAGAATGTCTCATAATACCGGATATTTCTATGAGTGTTTACGTGGGGCCTGTGTCTACCTATAATATCTCTGTATTTCATTAAAAAATATGATTTTTGCACTGATTTTGGCACATAGGTGGGAGCGCATAAAAAAATTTCTAGAGTTCTGGACCTGTGGGCATCTGCAAAAAGGAAATGATCAAATAATCATTCTCTTAAAGAATTTAAAATGGCATAAGAAAAAAATAAATTTCTTTTTATTTCTTTGTCTTGTCATGGATGGCAAGTTTCGTTTAGGCCTTTTATTAATTTAAGATAGATAACTCTATCTTAATGTTAAAACATTGTTTTAACAATGTGAACTTCCGAGAATTATGAGCTGATCTATCGGAAAAATTCCAATAATTTTAGCTACTTTTGTATTATTCAAGTATCAATGATGAAAATTTTCCTTTCAATTCCAATAATTACCATTATTCCAAGAACACAAGACTGAATAGAAACTTTTAAATATGAACCATGTTTTGTCTATTCCAAGCATTGAATGACTAGAAAATAATAATCAATAACTCAGCTAAGGAGTCCTTTAAATATCCTATTCAATTTCAGGACTCTATTCAATTCGTCAAGAAAAGATATTGAATTTCAAATGATATTCAAAGAGTCATAAAAATACATCCTTTAAAAGAAGATATCGATTATGATGGCCAATTCATAAAAGTAATAAAGTTCAAATATTGGTTTCTTCTTGGCCGTAAGGCTTTCAATTACTTCTAAAGATATCCAATCAGACCTTTTTTACACAATAGAAGCAGATACTAACTCTTATAATAGTTCTAATGGAAAGAAAAACTTTTTTAAAAGAAACAAGTCAAGGAGTTGGAGATAAAATGTAAGCTACTTGATTGAATCAAAGAAACAAATTAAATCTCAAGAAAAGACATCGAATTCATATGATTTCTATCTTGTATAGAAATCATATGATAACTAACTATGCCTAAAGGGATGGCATAGCCACCCACAGCCCCATGGGCAAAGGCTGTTATGCAAGTTCCCCATTATTAACACATATGGTTTGTTATTGGGAAAAGCGGCATGTCTGATCCCCGGTCTCCAAGAAGGCTTAAGGTATTAAGGTGAAACTTTCAAGAAATGTTGTAACGGATGTTGACCAAAGCCAAAACAGACTACGTACATGTTGGTCGTCAAAAGGGTGCATCAACAATATCTAAGAAACGGCTGAGGGCATTAGATTGAAACAGCTTGGGGTATGTCGAGGAGGATGTTGAAAGGCGATCGGAGGGTAGCCAGCCCTCAAAACTCACTTTTTTAGATGGCGCTCCTCAACACTGATCAAAATTTTGGAAAAGCCATTTTGCCATCAATAGTCAAAAGCAAGATATACAATGATTGTGCCCCTAGAAGTTTTACAAAAAAAAACCCATAGGGGAAAAAGAGAAGAGCAACACATCATAGAATTGATGAGCGAAGAGAAAATGAGCATGTATCTTTCGAAGTTTTCGTAGAAGGTGAAAAAAAAAACAAAAAAAAAACAGAAAACGACAATTTTGCCCCCATCTAGATACTGAAAAACACATTTTGCCCGCCCCATCCTAAATTATCGTGAATTGGCGCCACTTAATACCCCACATCCCATTCCAGCAAGTAATTAGGGTCAATTACTCAGGAAGGATTTCCTGGTTTTAGCCCCTCCCCCGCGAGATGACTAAAAATGAGTAAAATGCGTGCTTTCTGTGTACAAAATCACTTCAAATTAAGTGGGGAGGGTGAAAAGCTCTTTACCACACTTGTCCCTGCAGTCAAAGTTATAGGTTTTCTCAAAATTGATATGGCACTGATATTAAACTGAAAGCTTTCCATGACAATGAAGTAAATTATTTTTAATAACCTTACAAATAGCCAAGTAAATTATTTAAATAAATTATAACAGGGAAAAGTTTGTCCCAGATTCTGAAATTCAAATTAAATCTTTATTGAGAAGTCTTAAATAATTGGTTTAATTCATCATGCTTCAAAACTCTTCGCTGAGCGATACTGTACCAAACTTGAAAATTTCCATTGTTACACTAGGGCGAGCATTTATGGAAAGACAAAGAGAAATTCTTCAACAAGAATTTCGTTTAATAGTTAATTTTCATGGCATATCTACTTAAACTTTCGCCTCAGCTACTCTCTAAAGAGCCCTGGATGGCAGATAAATGAGACAGGTTGAGGTTTATAGGGAATACTTAACTCTATTCTGGATTCTTACAATAGATTAATTTCAGAGATTATACGAAACAAACGCAAGGGATGAATAAATTCTAACAAAACCTGAAGTGTTCAAAGAAAAGGACAAAAAAACTAACGGTTCTGTGGTGGCGCAATGGGTTTGACCTCAGTCTGGTAATACAGGACCCAGAGATCGAACCCAGCTGTATCAACACACTGCAGGGCCGACGCAAAGACCTTTGCAGTCCCAAAGCGTCTTTAACTCGTTACATAAAAAAGAAATTCACGTTTTTTATCAGGCATGGAAAAAATTGCATCAGATATTAGTTTCCGGAAACGGTTTTGCATTTCCTTGAAAATTCCTAGTTATACTAATTTACTTTTTCATTCAGCGCTCGTCTGATGAACATCGCCTCGGGGAGCGTTGCTTGCAAGTGAAATACGAAATAGAATTTAGACTCTTGTGATAATATCTCTGGACTGTTATTCATATATGATTATTGATCGTGATTTGGATCACTGAAGCAGGAATACGTAAGCAGTGTGTGAGAGGACTGAAATTTTTGAAAAATGAATGACTCAAACGACGTGAGTATAGCTTTAAATGAGGTTATACCTGAAGATACAGCCAGTGCTCAGTTTATACAGGAAATCAATTTCAATCTTGATCAGATACCACGATTAATTTAGGCTACTAAAAAGACTTTGCGAGAAGTCTTAGTGAAAGTTACATCAGTTAAAAGCCATTTTTCTTATTTGAACTAAAAACAATCTGACAATGCAAAAGCTTGTGAAGGTATGGAAGGAGAAACTGAGATGTTTTATAAGAAATTACAAGCAGCTACCATGTAGGCTGCTGCATTTGATGAAGAACTGAGAAGATGTTATGTTGTCATATATAACTTTGAACCTATTAATCCTGCTATATATGCGCTGAAGCAAGAAATAATTATGGTTCTTAATAAGCGTATACCAGACTTAAATTTGAACCGTTGTGACGTCAAAGACGTGTTCAGAATGCGGGCGGGACCAGTCTTACTAAAGATGAACTCTGTTGAATTTCGCAACACTTTCTTTTGAAGAGGAATGAGTTGTCAGCTGCCCCTGGTTATAGTGCCAGGCAAAGCGAATCTCGTAAAAACCTATAACCGGTTTTAGAGTTCGCTCTGTCAAAACACCTTCAAGCTAGGCTTAAGGGTGAAAAGTTATGCATCGACGGCAGAGTGTTTGTTTATGACTTTCCTTCGGAAAGTGTTAAGGAAGTGACCACCAGCTCCAGTGAAGTGAACAAACAGGAGCCTCCTCAAAACGGGTCAGCAGAAACAAGAGAAGTCAAACTAGCTAAAGAACCGGCTGTTTATATATATATATATATATATATATATATATATATATATATATATATATATATATATATATATATATATATATATATATATATATATATATATATATATATATATATATATATATATATATATATATATATATATATATATATATATATATATATATATATATATATATATATATATATATATATATATATATATATCTCTCTCTATATATATATATATATATATATATATATATATATATATATATATATATATATATATATATATTACTTTACTTTTAATTGGATAACATTATTTATTATCAGACTCTTGTGATAATGACTCTGGACTATTTTTTATATATGATTATTGATCTTGATTTGAAATACTTAAGCAGAAATACGTAAGCAGGTGAGGGAGGACTGAAATTGTGGAACAATGAACAGCTCAAACGGAGTGACTATAGCTTTAACTGAGGCTATGCCTGTGGGTACAGCCAGTGCTCAATTTTTACAGGAAATAACTTCAAGCTAGATCTGATACGACGATTCATTGAGGCTACTGGAAAGACTCTGCCGGAAGCTTTAGTGAAGGTTACACCAGTTGAAAGCTAGTTTTTTTTCTTTGAACCAAAAATTATCTGACAATGCCAAAGCTTGTGAAGAGATAAAAGATAAATTGAGATGCTTTGCAAGAATTTACGTGCAGCTACCGTTCGTGCTGAAGCATTTGATGAAGAAACTGAAGATGCAACGTCGTCCAGTATAACTTCGAACCTATTAATCCTGCTATATATACACTGAAGCAAGACATTATTATGGTTCTTATATACCATAATATTACGGTTCTATATACCTGATTTTGGTTCTTATAGTTTATTATGGTTCTTATGGTTCTATATACCTGACTTAAATCCGAACTGTTGTAACGTCAACGACGTATTTAGAATGCTCGCGGGACCAGTTTTATTAAAGTTGAATTATGTTGAAATTCGTGGGGCAATTCTGTCCAATGAGTCTAATAAGTGACAATAAGTCGAATCCCCTTTTGAAGAGGCATGGTTTGTCAGCCGCCCCGGATTATAGTGCCATGCAAAGGGAAGCCTGTAAAAACCTCAAACCGGTCCTAGAATACGCTTTGTCGAAACGCCATCAAGCTAGGCTTAGGGGAGAAAAGTTGCATATTGACGGCAGACTGTTTGGTTATGACTTTTCTGCGGAATGTGTTAAGGAAGTAACCACCAACTCCAGTAAAGTGAATAAACAGGGGCTTCCTTGAACTGACATGACCAGCTTGTTCTAAGTGAAAAGGGACAGCATGGCGATGTTCACCCTATACGAGTAATCACACGGAATGTGAAGGGTGTGCGAAATAAGGTCGAACGAGTACTGAAGGACCTAGGTGGTGTTGACGTTAGTGCTCTTGTCGAGTCGTGGCATAGTGATGATACAGTGCCTTACTTGGAAGGATAGTGGGTAAAAATTGTTACACGTAATACAGCAAGGAATATGAGATATTATGGACGTATTTTGCTGCTAATAAAGCATGGTCGCCTTCGTAAACATTCTCGAATTTCCAGTTTATCGGATAATATTATATGGGTTTGGATTCATCTAGTTAGTGGTAAAAGTTTGATTTTAGTTGCGGTGTATATTGCCCTTCAGAATAGTTCGTATGTAGTAGAAGAGACATGGGATTTACTAGAGAAGGAGCTTAGGCAATTGTGATCTCGTTTTGATGATGATGATATTTTGGTGGTGGGGGCTTTAATGCTTATAGGGGATATGTAAGGAGATTAGTCAAGTTTCATTCGTTGATACGCCGGACCTGATACCTAATATTTATAAGGCATCTAGAAGGGTCAAAAATATTGAAAGAAAGGTTACTTGTTAGGGTAAAACGCTTCTTGAACTGTATTCAGATAATGCATTAGTAATTGAAAATGAAAGATTTGGGAAGGATGAGGAGGAGGTTGACTTTACCTGTCTGTCGGGGACAAACCCTACGGTAATTGATTATGTTTTGGTTGATATTGAGCTTGTGGGCCTGGCATTTGATATTGAAGTTCTTAGGGTCGTAAGTTCTGACCAATTACCAATTGAGATTAAGCTTTGCCTTGGAAGAGGAGTTCAAAGGAACAAGAAAGGTGATAGGCCTACTAGTAGGGCATCAAAGGATCTTCGTTTTTCAGGGAAGTTTTTAAAGTGATTGGAGTAAAGAGTGAGTTTTTGAGGCCTGAAATAATTCAGAAAGTTGCGAGTCTGCATGAAGAACCAAGAGATATAAATAAAATTTTTGAAAATTTGGGCTCTTTGATTTACGAGTGTCTGAGAGACCAAATATAAAAAGTAAAACCAGTTTTTTTATGATGAATGTAGTTCTTTTAAAAAGGAGTTGGAGGAGCTATTAGATTTAGTGAATGATTGCTCTGTAGAGAAAGAAAGAAAGAGTTTGTTTTTACGATTTAAGGAAAAGAGAAGGGAATATAATGGGCTGAAAGAGAGGAAAAAATGGAAGAAAATTAAAGTGGAACAGAAAATGATAGAGAAGGCCTATATGGTAGGGGATACAAAGCAGTTTTGGTGAAGAATAAGGCAGAAAAATAGACAAGGAAAAGGCCAATTACAAATCCTTAAAGCTGATACTTGGCTTAGTTTTCTGGAGAGTATAGAAGAAGATTCTAATGGTCTAGATAGTGATGGACCAAGTGCTGCTCCGGAGTTTCCAATGAAATAAAAATATTATGAGTTAATGAGGGATGTAACCTCAGAAGAAGTTAAGAAAGTAGTTAAGAAGATGAAGGGAGGATCAGGGCCAGGAATGGATGGTATACCAGCAGTTTTGTTAAAGAGGTTTCTGGGTGTTTTTTTTGCTAGTTTTAGTGAGTATTTTTAATAGAATTATAAGTAGTGGTGTATGG